>NW_007729590.1:232882-233394 GCF_000696425.1 Galeopterus variegatus
TGGAGACCAGATGTCTAACATGGGTCTCACTGGGCTAAGATCAAGGTGTTGGAAGGTCTCTGTTTTTTCTCGAGGATCTAGGGGAGAATATGTTTCCTACACTTTCCAGCTTCTAGAAATCACCTGCATTCATTAGCTTGTGGCCCCTTCCTCCATCTTCAAATCAAAAGCATAGCATCTTCAAATCTCTCTCTTTGAGTAGGACTCTTGTTTCCTCTGTTACACCTTCTTTCCTGATTTTGACACTCTTGCCTCTCTAAGAATCCTTGTTATTACACTGCAATAATTCAGGATAATCTCCTCATCTCAAGATCATTAACTTAATCACATCTTCGAAGTCTTCTTTGCCATGCAAGGGAATATATTCACAGGTTCTGGATATTGAAATGTAGACATGTTTGGAGGGACATTATTCTGTTTACCAGGGTCTCCTTTCTATCAAATACTATTCTAATTTCTGAGAATAAATTAAAATACTCAAAATTGATGGGATTCCATTGAGAAATTTTGAA
>NW_007729590.1:234916-236056 GCF_000696425.1 Galeopterus variegatus
AAAACAAATTTAAACAAAATACATCTGCTGAAGCTATTTCTTTCATTCAGAATGTATTTACTTGGTGATGTAAGATACAGCTAAACATATGGAATATAGGGCTGCTTTTTGGGGAAGACTTTCAGCTCAATAGGCCTCTGGTTTTCTTCATTATTTACTCCAGAGTTGTTTTCACAGGCCACTGTAGACAAAAAGTCAGATTAAAATAAACATAAAAAATTGTATTATATTTCCCTTGGTTTCTGAGAAGCATGTGTGTGTGTATATATATGTATATGTTAACATGTGTAAATATATATATATTTACGAAACTGTAAGTTTATTAATATTCACAAATCACATGAACATTTTCTGTTTAGCTTTCTTCTTCAGGAGTTCTATCAGCTATTGCTCAAATGAATCATACCAACATCTGATAAATAACACGTTCAGTAAAGATTGCTCTATATTCCTTTCATGCATCTTTCTTGTCAGGTTGTGATATCAAGGTTACACTAGCCTCACAAAATGAGTTGGAATGTATTCCCTCTTTTTCTAATCCATAGAAGATTTTTGGAAAATTATTGCCCATTATTTCTTCAAATACTGCCAATATCTTATATTATTTCTTATTGTTATGGATCAGATATCATTTGTACATTGAGCTTTTTTCCATTTGCCATCCTATCACACACATTTTTACTTCTTAATATATTCTTCATGAATTTTAATGACTCCAAATTTTTTCTATCATAAATAATGCTTCAATAAGTTGATACATATTCTTCTTTTTTTTCTATTTTCTTAGGATACATTCAAAAGGCTGAGAAACAAAAAGAATAATAATGGTTAAATGAATAGGCTTTGAAGTATTAAAAATTGAGTTCATTCTTAGTGCTGCAACATTCAATCAGTTTGACTTCAGGCAAATGATTACTGCTCTCAGTGCATATTTTTCTCATGTGTAAATTGGCTAGAGGAATACTTACTGCTTACGGTTGGTGTGGGGATTTAATGGACTAATGTAAAACTAAAAGTTATTTAAGTCATCAGATATTTATTAAGCAATTCAATAAAAAGTAGCTATTATTATCATCCTCATCATTATTATCAATAATACAGAAAAGAATATGTACTTTTTTGGAAAAAAGTTGATTTTTT
>NW_007729590.1:236121-238058 GCF_000696425.1 Galeopterus variegatus
ATTCTTATTCTCTAACTCTGGTTTCAACCTGGGATTATACAGATTAATTGGCAATATTTGAGTATTGATGGTATTCACAGGAAATTTATAACATGCCCTAAGTATAGCCCTCTGTGGAACATCTCTGTACAGAAGGTCCCCAACTTAGGATGGTTCAAGTTGGGATTTTTTGACTTTATGATAGGCTTACTGGGACAGAACCCTATCATAAGTTGAGGAGCATCTATACATCAAACAAATATGTAACGCTGAACTATACAAAAGCTTTGTGCTGTCTTCTGCAAGCCTCTGCAAGGCCACCATACTTCCCTGTCATTTTTTTCCTCTGCCTTGAGCTATAAGGACCAACCTAGTTTTTTTTTGCATCTTAAAGACTTGCCACTGTAAAGTAGCAGACAATTTTTGATTATGAAAGAAAGGCAAAGAAAGTAACAGAGAAGCTAAGCCTGACAACTCTGAGCTGCTGAACAAAGTTCAGCAGAGATCTATATTCATATTTCTTGTTAAGTAAGAAAAGTATTTCTGTATGGTTAAATTCCTGTTAGATATATTTTTTGTTACTTCTAAGTGGAAGCATTTCTTGCTGACTTTGATTTTGTGATTTTGAGGTTTTTCATTAAGTGAATGATCATGTTGATCTGTCATTGTTCGGTGTTTTCCTACTGGCGTTGGTATAACACACTGATGTCTAATTAACCATATTTTTCTAGAAAATAAAATATTTTATGAAAAATTACAACAATCTGTAAATAGGGTCATTCTTTAGCCCATTTCAGATTTTGTTGCTTTTAGAAAAAACATCTCTTCTTGGGAGAAAGAGAGAGAGAGATTCTTTAATCTTTAATGAATCCTCTCCAAAAGACTTCCATTCATCATACAAAATTCAATATTAAAAATTCTTTTCACCCATTCTTCATTCTCCCCCAAAACCCAGTCATCATAGTCTGGCAGCTTAGTCCAAATCCTGTCCCTCAGTTTCTAAAATTTTACCGAATCTTTTTCTTCCCCCCAGCNCCTCTGTTATGATAAGGAAATTGAAAAACACTCTTTATTGTGTAAGAATTAATAGAAAGAATAGGCTATTTTCATGTTATTTATCTTGATGTGGGGTGTGTCTTATAAAACTTGTTTTACAAGTTAATAAAAATATTTGTGTATTGTGTAATAAAATACCTTTTTCCACAGTTGTATTCTTTTCTTTCTAGCCAATGAGCCACCTGAAAAAACTCGGCTTTCTGTTTATGACAAATCTATCCTTCCTGGGCACTCCCAGATCTTCAACTTCAAAAGAGACAAGTAAACTCAGATGAAAAATATTCATGAGAATGTATCTGGAAGGGATCAAGGTCTAACCTTAAACCAACCCTAAATGAGAGATGTTGTAATAAATCCCACACGGTAAGGAAGACAAAAAATAGTCTTCTAATTAGTACTTCCTCAGTTCCCAGGACTTTAATGTCTCAGATGAAAGATGATCATATTCATTGAACTATTGCATCTCTACCAGAAGAGCACATAGAAAAAAAGTGATGCTGCGCAAGATTAAGGATGATGGAAGTTGTAATTTATTGCGCTACTTAAACATGCCTGAAGGTGCATTAAGTTAACAGGCAACACAGGTTATGTAGACTTTACTCTGTTTTGTTGGATCTCTCAAATTTTCAGATTTCCATCATCCAGGTGGAAAAATAAAAGATTTGAGTCATGTCCCAAATGAAGCTCAACCTCATAGAACTTCAATTTTTTGATGTTGTTAGAGATGTTGGGAATATAAAATATACTGGCTACTATACTTTGCCAATAAAGTTCTTGATGATACAATTTTCCCCTCTGTTTCCATCTAAGAGGCAGTCGATTTTGAGAATTAAAGAGCCTATTTTTTTTTTTTTTTTGTCTTTTTCGTGACCAGTAAGGGGATCGCAACCCTTGGCTTGGGG
>NW_007729590.1:239527-241489 GCF_000696425.1 Galeopterus variegatus
CAAAAGACTTCCATTCATCATACAAAATTCAATATTAAAAATTCTTTTCACCCATTCTTCATTCTCCCCCAAAACCCAGTCATCATAGTCTGGCAGCTTAGTCCAAATCCTGTCCCTCAGTTTCTAAGATTTTACTGAATCTTTTTCTTCCCCCCAGCTCTGTCTCTTGCCTTTCTTTTCCCTGCCTTTTCACTTTCTTTTCTACCAATAACGACCTGCTCTGAGCAACGAAAATCAGTCAGGTGGTTTGCAGCTTACAGTCTTACCACTCCCTTCCTCCCTCATACTCCAGGTTGCACAACAAAGCCCCAAACTATGGGGACAAGAAAAAATTCTCTTGGTATACGAGAAATGTAAGAGGTTCTGATATTCACCTGTCATTTTACTCTTACACTCTAACAAAGGGCAACTTGTTTAAAAAATATATCATTATTATCAATCACGTTATAACATGACTATGGTTTTCCATATTCTTCTATTGAGAGAGAACTTTAAGACTGATGTTGCTTTGGGTGTTGAAAATTCCTAGGTTTGTAATAGTCCTATGAATTTAAGGTAGCACTTGGACATTTTGTTTCTGGCTATTGATTTTAAAGGAGAGTATGTGACAGTTCAGTATTTCTCACTCTGCTACTCTATGCTTAGTTCTAACTAACTGACCATTATCTCTTATTCATTGCATGAGAGGGGAAAAGTGGTTTTCTTAGTCATAAACCTGACTTCATCCATCCTGACTGAAACTAAAGGATTCAAACCTCAAAGTAAAATAATAAATGTACATTCATGGTTTTTCTGAGAGCACTTTTCCCAGTTATGAGGGTCAGTCCCCGCTTAAGTAATTTCAAATTATGTACCACTTATATTTAAACTAAAATCTGCTGAGCTATTAAAAATCATATAAGAGCTTTGCTTCTGGTAGGAATATCTAACATGAATTGTTTCCAGTTTTAGAGGGGGTTAGGCCCTTTCTACTTCTGAATATTTCAAAACATATCCGAAGCAAACACATTAAAAACATTAACAGTATCTTTTATATAGAGAGTGAGTCTATGAATCAATGATTTGTGACCTGCATCATGCTCAAGTAAAAAATGCTTGAAATTATTTTCAGTATGGCAGAACATACAATTGAGAAAACCTCTTTTAATAAAAGAACTGGGCGGGTGAAAGTGTATTCTTCTTTACTGTGTGAAAATGTCCACTCAGACCAATTTTGAAAACATCTGTTGACCACGGGGAAAAACAATCACAGCAGGGTTTTTACAGATCCTGAAGGAAAAGTGAAGAAAATGATTAGGGGTAAGATCAAGTCTGTTCTTAGGAGAATTCACGGTTATGTTAAAATGTACTGCTGCTTCTAGACTGGATAGACACTTTTCTAGCCACATAGTCTTGCCCCTGTTCATGTAATGCTCTGACTTGAGCTGTGATGCCCATTTTTCAACAATAGTAGGATTCTCGGAAACTTAGATCCCCAGAACATCCTCCATAGGAGAACTAGGTTCTGAAGTGCTCATCTTCACTAGGGTGTCAGTAAAGACAGGCTGGGTTGTGCAATGGAAACAAACCCCAACTCTCAAGGCTTACTGCATGCAGCTTTACTCCTCTCTTACCTGCACAGTCATTTGTGGGTCTAGTAGCTCAGCTCTCTAGTACAGCTTCCTTTTAAACAGTGACTTCGGATCCAGGTTCTTTTTTTTTTTTTTAAAATCTTCTAGCTCCAGCATTTAGAACTTCAGTCACCATGACTGGGAAAGCTTGAAGAACTCACACTGGCTGTTAAATTCCTCATCCCAGGGGTGACACAACATTGCTGATCATAGCCCATAGCCAGAGTAGCCTTATTGACCCAAACTAACTACATGGAGACAGGAAAGTGTAGGAAAACACATGGAATACTTGGTGAATTCTGCAGTCTGTGTCTTAGTATGTTTGCCAGTTTTGAGCCTTATCAGCGAAGAG
>NW_007729590.1:242185-243728 GCF_000696425.1 Galeopterus variegatus
GGTGAATTCTGCAGTCTGTGTCTTAGTATGTTTGCCAGTTTTGAGCCTTATCAGCGAAGAGTCCAGACACAGTCCCCTGCCCTCTCTTCTCTCAACACAGTAACTCTTAAACTAAGAATTGCTGATGATGGAGCCACCAGACAGAAATAGCCTGGATACCTGTGGCCCTGCTGGAAAGGGAGCTGCTCTAGAGAGCTATCAAATCACAGCTAACTTTGGGTGAACAAGAAATAAGTTTTATGTATTAAGCTGGTGAGATTTCAGGGTTCATTTCATTACTACAATATAGCCGATTCTACCCTAAACAATACAATTGGATTGAAAATATCTTCCGTTTTGTATTGCCTATCCAGATCACCATTTTGCTACACATTATACCATTTGTATCCTTGAGTCATCCCTCAGATTTATCAGAAACTTTTGGTACAATTTTGGCTCTGTCTTGAGTCTCAACTTTGTCCTGGCACTTCTCGGTTCAATGCTCTCTGGTGTTTTGATTTATCTACAGGAACACATTTTCTTGTTGCTGAACAGAAACAGGAAAATACTAATCTATAGGCAACTCTAAACAAGCAGGAGTATAATTAGCTCTCATGAAAACTGTGCTAGATAAATATTACAATGTGAGACATTAATTCATATTATTTAATTTCTCTAGATTTATTGCTGTTATTGAGTTGAGAACTCATGAGTGGAAATTCTAAGGAAGGTAAAAGAATATATTTGAATCAGTGGTTATGAAGGCATGTTAAAACATGAAGAGATCACATTTTTTCCTTTTTATGCTGAGCATTGAATACTAGGATTTGTGCATATTTGGGGTTAGAGTTTCATCTCACTAAGCAGTTAATCATGGCTTACCTTGTCCATATTCTTCATCACTTTTAATACCTTTAGTCATGTAGGGTGGAGGAGTTTGGGTTTCATCAGGGACAATTCCAGGCAAGGGAGCATCAGGACAATGACTACCAGTGTCATGGCTCTGATGACAAATCTTTTTAGGTAATCTTCAGCTCCTTGAGAGATTCACAGGTTTTCTTGGAGACCCCAAGATTCTGTAAGCCTATTATTTTTTTCACTTATTTTTTCATTATGTGAAAAGTAAAACAAATATTTTAAGTTTGGACTGTTGTCAGAAATAATCAGTACAATTTTAACCTTATTTTGAATATTTTTCATTCAATTCAATAAACAGGTATAGAGGTTGTAATATGTTCTAATCCTTATGTTTGGCCCTTTGGGAATTGGGGAGGGCAGAGTAAAAACTCAGGTGTTTCCCTTTATGTATTCACATTTTAAATTATGTTTAAACACATAGTTACAGTTACAAGATCACATTCTTCAAAGCCAATAAGTTAATTAAGCCAACAGAAATTATATCACAAGGAGAGGAAATTTGAAGTTAACATTATCCTCTTTTCAGTAGGTTACATAGGTTTTACAAACTATGTAGTCATTGGGATACAATAAAAGAACATATTTCCTTTCCACATTTTCACAATGAATTAGTCATGTAACATAACCTTTCTCCTAGTCTCCCTGT
>NW_007729590.1:244112-246050 GCF_000696425.1 Galeopterus variegatus
ATAATAATTAAGGTCAAAGAAACAGCTGTCTTTGGCAGAATGATTCTTAGCTTTCTTTTTTTTTTTTCATAATTGAAACAACATGAGTTCATAAATATGCCAAATTGAAATACCTTTAGTGAGAAAACGATTAAGCTCCATGGGTTATGACTTAGGTTAATTAGAGTATCAGCCGGGATCCCAGCAGAATACGGAATGGCATACTCAAACTGAATAATTGATGAGATTTTAATAGAGGCTTTTTTTTTTTTTTTAAAGAAAAGTATACTGTGGGGTTTTAGGAAAATAATGATATAATGCTGTATTCTGGGACTTGCAACAGCAAAAAGCTGTTATTACACATAGGCCAGAGAGACAGGGAAAAGAACAGTTATCAGAACCCAGGGAGAGCAGCTATATGAGGGTACTTCAAAAAGATCATGGAAAGATTTGTATTATCCTTAATTCCATTTTTCCATGAACTTTTTGATGTCCTCTTGAATGGAAAAGGCCATGCAACAAGAACTTCTTAATCTCTTGCTAGTGTCTTCCTTTGGACAAACTCAATAGGAAGCTAGAGGAAAGGGAACCATCAAGGTAGCCCCTAAATAAATGTCTATGCCCCAAAACACAGAGCGGGGTGAAAAAGTGTGGAGAATTAATCTGAGAAAGGAGGCAAAAGAGAAACATTTTTAGCACAGTTAGTACATAACTTTAAAGATCAAATTTAAATGGCATGGTTAATTTTTGGCAACTAACCTGGACTCCATATACCCCTTTGTTATCAGACAGCAACATTTCTTCTCTTGTTTTCCCATAGCTTCAATCATCCTGATGCCTCAGCCCTGGGAAAGGAGAAACATATTTTGGTAGTTTGCAGGAGGACCTTAAGGAGTAAAACAAATAAATCAGAGAAGGGTTGGAATACTGTCTATCTCCTGCAGGTTTTGTTGGATTCACTTTGAGACACCATGAAGGAGTCAATAAGGGAGACCAAAAAACATGAGAATAATAATAGATTTTAGGGCCCAGGTGCTAAAATAAAGAGTTGAGACAGGTTATTCTCCCTATTTCTGCATGGAATCCAGGAATATTATGGTAACTCCAAGACCAGAAGCTTTTAAAGCACCTGGAGACACTGCTATCGATCGGCACAACTATTGCCCTCATGATGATGAGGGGCAATGTAGGGCTTCTCCAAGAGCTTCATAGACAGTGAAATTAAAGCACAAATGAGATCTGGTGAAAAGGAAGACAAGAGAAGACCTGATGGTATGTTGGTAACATTTAACAACTAGCTCTCCAGGCTCATAGTGTTTTCCATCACGACTAATTTCAAGTTACCTACAATCACTGAACATAAATTTGGGAAGACAATTGCCTTTCGTGAGCTGGTCGAAAACCACTTTAGTACAGTACTGGCTACATATCCCATGTCCTCACTGTAGCTGAAAACTGGCTTGGGGTGTATGTGAGGCACTCCTTAAGTGATATCACACTTTCATAGGCATGACTTTCTGCCATTCAAGTGAAGGGTCTGTTGCTATCATGATTTAGAAATAAAAATGAAACATGAGTTAATCCTTTTCCCAATGGTCTCAGATTAGTCAGATCGGGAATAAATGGGTAGGATAAATAATATGTCTGAATTATGAGCAATCCTGAAGGCATGCTTTGGCCTTTGTGTATGGAATAAACAGGAATACAAATGGGATGGAGCAATACAATGTCTAACACAAGATCGTGGAGACCCTATTCATTCATTTCCTTTGCTACTTTGCAACTACCAGTGTTACTCCTATTTTAACTTGGGTTGTTTCCCTTTTGAGTCTGCTTTTATGACTCTCTCTTCTTGATTTAGCATTACTATTTCCTTAACTTCTCTGGATTTTCCCAGGGCACTGGGTGACTGCTTATGCCTGGTTTGACTCAGCATTGCCTTCTGAATTTGCATAGGTG
>NW_007729591.1:0-426 GCF_000696425.1 Galeopterus variegatus
CAAACCTTGTCTTTCAGTTGAGTCATCAAAGTTGTGCCCTGCCCCGCCCTGCCCACCAGGTTTCCAGCCTCTCCCACTGCCAGGAGTGAACTCCTCGGGGGAGGGTCCCTCAGCACACAGTTCCTCTTTGACTCCCCCCAGCACTGGTCGGCCCTTCGGGAGAGCTCACTAGTAGCTTCAATGTAGCTCGAGAGCTCTCCGGGCTCCCCTCTCCCCACCAGAAATCAGTTAGGGGTTCTTCCAAACTGAGGCCCCCAGAGATGGAATCTGCCTCCCGGAAACAGGGAGTTTATCTGGGGCTGACGCCCAGGGTGTGGCGGAGAGACGATCTGGTCGGGCTCCTCTTCCCTGCCCTCCCAACACCAGCCGGGGGCTCCCCACACTACCAGCCCCGTCTGAGATCCGCGGGGAGAGTGGGATTGTAGG
>NW_007729591.1:2419-17046 GCF_000696425.1 Galeopterus variegatus
CTAGCCTGGTGTGGTAGGCAGGAGCCAGGCGGGTGGGGAGCAGTCGGGCTTCACCCCGCAAGAGGGGCTGGGCTGGGGGTGACTCACAGAGCTCACAGAGTTGGGCCGGTCCGGCACATTCCACTCCGTTTCTGTGCCATCTCTGCTGGCTTACTTGGCCTTTGTTGTCTTGGGCTGCTCGCTCATACCCACAACAGCGCTTGGGCGCTCTCAGGAGTCTTCTTTTGTGTCGGCCCTAAAACCTCGAACCTGTTGTTGCTTGTTTGTCGTTGTAGGATCGTTGTTGAAAGAATTATTCATTTTCTGTTGCTCTTGGAAATGCAATTAGTACTCTGGTATCACAGCGCACACTTCTCAGGATCGTGCTGTCTCCTGGCACGGCCGCTCCAGACCCGTCGCCATCTTAGAATCTATACCTTAAGTTTCACTCTGTGCTATAAAGTTCTGTGGGTTCTCAGAAATACATATTGTCATATATTCATCATTTAAGTATATTACAGAACAATTTCATTGCCTTAAAAAAAATCACTTGTGTTTTACCTATTCAACCCTCTCTCCACCCCATCCCCTGGCAACCACCAATCTTAGTTTACTGTCTCTAGTTTTGCCTTTTCCAGAATGTCAGATAATTGGAATCATACAATACATAACCTTTTCAGATTGGCTTCTTCAAATTAGCAATATGTATTTAAGATTCATTCATGTCTTTTCATGGTTGGATGGCTCATTTCTTTTTATCAGTGAATACTATTCTGTTGTATGGACATACCACAGTTTGTTTATCCAGTCACCCACATATTGAAGAACATCTCCGTTGCTTCCAGTTTTTGACAATTGTGAATAAAGCTGCTACAAACATTCCCATGCATGTTTTTGTGGGCACATCAGTTTTTAAAATCAGTGGGGAAATACCTGGGAAGATGATTGCCACATCTAATAAACTTTTGGGTGGGGAGAATAATTTTAGATTTACAGAAAAGTTTTAGACAGTACAGAGTTTTCCCAGTCTCTCTTAGTGTTAACATCATTTATAACCATGGCACATTATCAAAACTGAGAAATTAACATTAGTGCATTATTACTAAGTAAACTCCGAACTTTATTTGGATTCATCTGTTTTTCCTGTAATGTCCCTTTTCTGCTCCGGGATCCACATTGTATTCAGTCACCATGTCTCTTTAGTCATCTCTTGTCTCTGACAGTTTCTCAGACTTTCTTTGCTTTCAATGACCTTGACGGTTTTGAAGAGCACTGGCCAGATATTTCATCGAATGTTCCTTAGTTTGGGTTTGTCGGATGTTTTTCTCGTAACATTGGAGTTAGGGATTTGGGGAAGAACACTGCAGTGGTGAAATGTCTGTCTCATCACATCATATCAAGGATAGAGGCTACCCACATGACTTACCTCTGGCGATGTGAACTCTGATCACTTGGTTAAGGTCATGTTTGCCACATTTCATCCACTGGTTTGCTCTTTTTCTTTTTTCCAACTCTCTTTTGGAAGCAAGTCATTAAATCCAGTACTCATTCAGTAATGGGGGGTGGGGTGGGAGGAGTGAGTAGGGTGTAGAATCCTGCAGGTGGAGTACCTATTTATATCATTTAGGATTCTTCTGTAAACAAAACGTGTCTCTTCTACCCCTTTATTTGTTTGGTCAATTGTTTATATCAATATAGACTCATGTATATTCATTTTATACTGAAGCTTTTAAACAAATAGAATGCTATTTATTTTGTTGCTCAAATTGTTCCAGCTTTGGCCATAGAAAGTTTGTTCAGTTTTTTAGATTGGCTTATGTGTCCTTTGACATGCTTTCATTCTTTTATTTTATTTTGAGTGCATCCTTACTTTCTGGCACTATGAGACACTCCAGTCTCATCTTGTGTATTTCCTGCCCCAGATCTAGAATCAGCCATTTCTTCAAGGATCCCTTGTTCTTGCTGTTCAAGAATGATTACTTGGAATGAAGATCTGGGTTCCAGATGTGCTTGTTTCTAACGGGGTGTCACTGCTTCTATGTCTGCTCAGTGACAGAGCTAGGAAACATATGAGTGTACTGACCCATGCATACATACGTGTGTACAATGATCTCATTAGCCATCCATCTGTAGATATATTAGACTAAACCAGAGTTCACACTGCTTGGCTCGGATCCAGTATCACAGTGTTCATTCTAGCCTCATTCCTTGCTTGTTTATAACTATCTCTACAGGAAGAATACTGGCTTCCATGATCTGCCATTTATTAAGTTATTTATTCAACCCTAGAATACATATAATGTGATTTCAGAATTATTAACTTGTGCCCCTGGGAGAAACAAATTTACCAACTAGAGTACAATCCTTTGGCATAGTTATTTTTGTCTTTAGCTTCACAGCTTTCTGTGAATACATAGTTTTCCAGTTTCTTAGGTCCGCTCCCCCTCACGCCATCTCTTCAGTTTGCTTACGCCATACATTCGCAGCACAGATGCATTTGTTACAGGCTGCATTCTGTTCTGGGATCCCTTGGTATCCTGGTTGGTTTTTGTTGTTGCTGTTGTTTTAAATCTCTATACGTTAAAGTTCATCCTGTGTGATGTAACGTTCTATGAGTTTTGACAAATGCATAGAGTTGTTTCCACAACCCCAGTTTCAAACAGAACAGTTGTCTTTATCTGTATTTGAACTGTATGTAGAGATTCTGATCGTATGAGCTCCTTTGAGTCTTGTTTCCTTCATTTAACATTGTTCATAAACTTCATCCATGCCAGTGTGTGTAATTATAGATTCTTTCTTGTAATTGTCTGCAATCGTCCATTATTTGAGTATATCACTATTTATTCATTCTACTTATGGTGGGCATTTGGGCTGATTCCAATTTGGGGCTATTAAGAAAACTGCTGCTGTAAGCATTCTTATATATTTCTGGGGAACATATGTAACCAGGACTGTTGCTTCGTTGAGCTCACAGATTAACTGCTCTTATTTCTGGGGAGTTTCTTTTTTTGTCAGTTCTATATTTTTAAAAATTATTTTGTATTTATTTAGGATTTCTAAGTATTTTTAGATGGAAGGATTCTGTATTAATTTAGTCTATCACCTTCCAGAACTGCAAGTGTTCCATTAATCTTTACAACAATTTTCTAATGTAGATGTACTATTGTTTCCATTTAACTCATTAAAAAATTGCATCTTCTCCCTCCCTCTTATGCTGATCTTATAACACTGTCTCCATGGCCTGGGCTCACAGGCTCATACCCTCTGCCCAAGAGACATCTGCCTGTTTCCATGTGGTTTTCATGCCTTGGGCATTTCTCACAGGGGATGGGAGTTGGAAAGGAGGATAAAGGAGACGAAGGAGGGGGAGAAGGAGCAGGGGAAATAGGATGAAGGAGAAGACATTGGGCCATCAGTCCCTCCTTTCTCCACTTCAGGGGATGAAGCCAAGCCTGGAACCCAGTGCCAGCTGCTATTTCACAGGGGGCTGTGAGTGCCACTCTCTCCCCAGCCCAAGGGGTCTGAGAATCGAAACTCCTTTAATCACCTCCTCGGTGGCATCTTTTAATGTGCCACTATACATTATGCTGAAAAGTCTTTGTTGGCAAAGAGGGTAGCTCCAAGCACGTCTCCCGAGTGGCAGCTCTCAGGGTGCAGTGCACGCGATGCTTTGGAATGGATGACATCATACTCCATGGTCATAACAAAGGCAGGCAGGGGACACATTTCACCACAGTCTGTACCTTTCCAGGATCAAAAATCCATGTTCTCTTCCTGGTCCAAGACTTTGTGTGGCTTGGGCTTTTGGTTAAATCTGGAAAAAATGTATTTTTGCCCCTCTCTCCCTTGAAAGAGAAAAAGTGAGTTTTACCTTTGAGGAAACTTATAAATGCCCATAACCCTGAACTGCGATGTATGGGAGGTGACTGCAAGTACGGTGAAAATTGGACCAGGGATGGGAGGACAGTGTAAGAGGATTTCTGCTTCTACAAATCTTAGAGAGAGTCTGGCAAAGCAGAAGCCAACGAATTAAAATTCATGTCCCCGGGCCAGGACGGGCTATGGGCAGGCTGTGAGAGCCTCCTCAGTCCTGGTTTATACCATGGAGTGGCCTCAGAGTCAGGACCCACCGAGGAGGGAGAGACATCACGCTTCCAATAAGCAGGCTTTGCAATGGCGGGTGGGCGACAAGTGACCCCTAAGAGCTGCAAAGGAATCAAGGATAAATCAATAGATGCCAAAACTAACATGTGACATGCTGGGTGGGGCACAAGGTGAGGGTACTTCACTGAGAGCCAAGGAGGAGACTTCCTGTTAGCCCAGAGCACAGTCATAGCCCAGGGGAGAGAATTAGCGAGAACGTATGACAGCAACTAAAACCCAATTTGCCTGACACCCAGCTTACTGCCAGCCCCCAAATCGTCCTTTTGCACAAAGTCAGCTGAGGAAGAACTGAAAGAGGAAAAATGGAATTGAAAGAGGAATAATAACCAGAAAGAAACCAGCATCGGTGCAAAAGAAGTACAGGAATAAAAAGAGCAAGGGGTGATGATAATCAGGAGGCGGATGGAGAACTCCTGGAAGATTTTGCCATGAAGCAGGTAAAATTTATGAGTTTGGAGTTCTCTATACAATAGCCCAAAGAAGAGAATGAGGCAAGAAGCTCAGATAAAAATGAGTGGGAAGATGTGAGAAAAGAAATTTGTACAAAAGGGAAAAATTAGTATGAAGAAATAGGAAAAGAAAAAGAGAAGAAGAGAGTGGTTAAGGGCTTGTGCCTGGGCTCACATCCTGATTCTGCCACTCACCAGCTGTGTGACCTTCAGCCAGTGACCTCATCTCACTGTGTCTCAGTTAGCCCATCCATAAAATGGGGATAATCGTAGCACCCACATCATAAAATAGGTGTGAGGATGAATGTAATACATATAATATGAAAGCACTTAGAATAGTTCCTGGCAAATAGTGAGTGTTATGTAATTGTCATTATTATTATTTTCATCTTTGTTATTCCAGAAAGAAGGCCAAAATTAGAAGCAGTAATAAGAAACAATCACAGGCATGGGAAAAAATTTTTTCTTTTAGAAAATTAATTATAATAAAATTAAAGAAAAAGTCTTACCATGATTAGAGGGAAAAATAATAGCAATGAAAGACAAAATAGAACAGAAAACAAAATGAATAGAAACCTTTACAAATAAATAAAAAGTAGTCAAGGATCTATACCTTTAATTATGACTAAATGTATTTTTCTGTTCTTTTCATCCTTTTTTATTCTTCAGGGACATCAGTAATGAAAATGTCATCCATATCTATAAAATAAATCTTGCCTGAAGTAAAGACTTGAATAAGCAAATTAAAAGGGTGTACTCTGCCCCAGAATAAAGGAAGACAGAACAACTAAAATGAAGTCATGTTATAATAATGTTTCTGGTCTTCAAAGATAAAGAAAAAAAATCTGATGGGTATTCAGGCCAAAAACTTAAATCACCAGTAATGGAGAAAATTAGGCCACCCTCAGATTTTGCACAGTATTGCTTGAAGGCAGTTGGGCAATTTCTGCAAAGCTTTAGAAAAAGAACTCAGGCAGTTTTTACTAGGGGATGCTGTGGTTATGAGGACCACCAAATCTCAGAAACTTACAACCATAATAGTTTATTTCCCACTCACAGTACATCCTGGCTATGGCAGCTCTGTGTTGGATATGACCTCTTCTCCATGTGTTTTCTTCATTCTGGCTGAAGGAGCAGCCCTATTTGGGATCTTCCATTCTCATGGAAGAGGTAAAAGAGAAAAAGAATCAGTGGACACTCACAATGGCTCTTGCACTCAGAACTGGCATATGGCTCTTCTACTGACACTTGATTGGTCAAAGTGATTCACATGACCGGTGGGAGCAATGGGAGAGGTGCCAATGAGAGAGAAATGCATTCTGTCACTGTGGGGCACAGCAAATCACACGACAGTAGGCAGGATGTGTCTCCCTCTTACAGGGAGTGCATATTTTGCAACTCATGCTAATATAATCTCCCCAGTGTCATCTATGAAGAATTTTATTCCCAGCTGAGCTGTCATGCAAGAAAAAGGAAGCAAAGTGGGAGGACAGTAAGTATGAAGATTCCCTTAATATTTCAAAGCTGGGACCAAATGATAGGGCTCAGAGAGATTAACCAAGTGATGAGTACATAAACATGTTACTGAGAGGTATAAAGATGACTATGAAAAGAATTAAATAATAACATGGTCATCAAAACTGGAAAATGGAATGAGATGCAAGGAAGCAGATGCATGAACCCTGTTCATTTTCCCATCGCTCATAGTAGAGAGTTAGTAGATACCCTCTAAAGATGGCCTCAGGATTGCACATTGTTTTGTCCTGGTCTCTCAGAAAGTACAGTATTAGACAAAGGCTAACAGAATACAATTGAGTAGGGACTTCAGTGCCAGGAAGTAGGAGTGAGGGACAAAGAGAAAGACACAGAGAAGAAGGAAACTAAATAGGAGTATTGACAATGAAGCTGGCTGCCAAGAAGTGCAACAATTCTTCTGTCTGTGGGAAAGCCCTCAGGGAAGCCACATAAACTGGATGTTATGGGTGAACTGTGTGCCCCAAATTCACATGTTGAAGTCCTAACCCTCAATACCTCAGAATATGGCTGTGTTTGGACATAGAACCTTTAACAATTGTATTTGAACATAGAGTGATTAATTTAAAATGTAGTTTATGGGTGGATATTAATCCAATATGACTGGTGTCCTTAGAAGAAGAGGGGATCAGTAATTTTATAGTTTCAGGTCCTATACTTAAGTCTTTAATCCATTTTGAGTTGATTTTAGTATATGGTGAGAGATGCATGTCTAGATTCATTCTTCTGCATATGGATATCCAATTTTCCCAGCACCACTTATAGAAGAGACAGTCTTTTCCCTAATGTATGTTTTAGTAGTACTATTCTTCCATAAAAAAGAATGAAATTCGGCCACACGCAACAACTAGATGAGCCTGGAGTAACTTATGTTAAGTGAAATAAGCAAAGCGCAGTGGGATAAATACCACATGTCCTCGCTCATAAGTGGGAGCTAAGAGAGAACAAAGGAAAGAAAGACCACAGTGGTGTGTTGGACTTGCAGAGGGGGAGAGCACACCTAAGGATGCAAAGTGGAGTGGGGAAAGGGGGATGGGAGGGAGGTCGGGGATAATTTGGTGGAGGACATGGGATATGATTGCAATTTGTGATAATGGGCATGCTGCCAGTATGGATCTGGCCATCACATCTTGGGCACAAGTGGTGACGGTCAGTTTGTATCCATGAATATTCATAATCAATAATAAATAAATAAATAAGAAGAAGAGGGCATCAGGAGACAGGCACCTGCAGAGGGAAGACCATGTGAGGACGCAGCAAGAAGATGGCCATCTACAAGCTAAGGAGAGAAGCCTCTGAAGAAACCAAACTCCCCGCTTGCTCTTGGAATTCTATCCTCCAGAGCCGTGGGGAAATAAATTTCTGCTGCTTAAGCCACCCAGTTTGAAGTATTTGTTACGACAGTCCCAGAAAATGAATACCCTGTGTTTCAGGACAGACTGTCCAAGGAGAGAAAGCAGGAAGAAGTTACCCACAAACCCCCATCTCCCATTGGCTAATGGTTCGCTTCATAGGGTACAAACACCCTGCACTTCCATGCTGCACACTGTGGATGCTGCACAGGCTCTCCTGACGTTCCGTGCCTCGGCCTCACAGGAAAGCCCTGGCGAGGGAGGCAGGATCGGCCGGGGCACACACTGGAGGCTGGGCACTGTTGGGTTGTGCCTGTGTGAAGTGGGTCATGCAGATGACCACAAGTTGGTCACTGCAATGATGCCTAGAACAAGAGACAAATTAGCTAATACAAGTATAGTTCATAAATTTAAAATGTGACCATTAAGAGAAATAAAAATAAATTATAAACCTTTAAAATTATCTGAAGGAAAACACTGGAAAGAAAATCAAGAAAACAGGTCACGCAATAAAACATCTTTGAAACAAAAGAAGCATTAAAATTAAAAAGAACGTGGATGACTTCTTTGCGATTGCAAATGAGATAAACACTCCTAGGAAAAGGAAAAGCTCTCTCAGATTGTATCCGAAAGTAAAGACAAATTATATGCTGTGGGCAAGAGTCTCTAATACCAAGTGACAAAGAAAGACTGAAAAGTAAGAGGGTGGTCGAGCCCATACCTGGCAGATGCAGTGAAAGGAAAGCAGAAGTCAGAGTCTCAGTATCAGACGAGGTGGAATTTAAGGCATAAAGCTTCAAGCAAAAGGCCAAGAGTAGCCTTTTACACTGTTATGGGTACAAATCTTAATGATCCATCATGAATATTTTTGCATTTGTACATGGCAATAAATTCATAAAGGAAAAACACCAGAAAAATAAAAATAAAATGGAGAGAAACACCATAGTAATAGAAAACTTCATTTATCAGCCCATGATAGATCAAATTGGTAAAAATAAGGTGGACCTAAGAAGTAATAAAATAACGAATAAAGCAAAACTAATAAAGTAAATTATAAATAATAATATAATACCACACCTCAACAATATTCCTCCTACCCCTGAAGCATCTGTTGGAAAATTTATCAAACTGGTCATATAGAAGATTAGACCACAAAATAACCCTCAATACATTACAAAAAGTAGAAATAATAAGGAAGACACTCTCTGATTATAATCTGATAATATCAGATAATAATAACAATAAAAATATAACCACAACGAAAACCTGTTACCTAAAGAAACTAACAAAGCACCCCAATTCTCACCATCAGGTCAGGAAGTTCAAAGCAAAATTTCACAATATTTAAAATGCAAGATCAATTAAAATGCTGGGTACCTAACTCTATGTACTACAACCAGAGCCATGCTCAGAAGAAAAGTCATGAGCTTAAATACTTATATTATTAATTAAAAAATGAAAATAAGTGAATTAAGGGCTTAGCTTCAAAAGTTAGAAAAAAAACAAGACAAAATAAGCTTAAGAAGAGCAAGAGAATGAACTGTCAAAGATAAGGACAGAAATTAATGAATTAAAAACAGCAGAACTAATAAATAACCATGAGAGCTAGCTAGTACTTTGGGGGGAAATAAGTAAACCACTAGCTGACCTAATTAGGAAAGTAAAAAAAAGAGAAAAACCACAAATACTCATACATTAAGTCAGAAAAGAGAGTAGGAGAAATCTCCAAAGATAAAATGAGGATCTAGAAATAACAGTGGATATAGAGAAAATTAAAATAACCAATTTTCTTCACCGATTCTCCTACAACTGCATTTCCCACCCCCACCCCCACCTCAATCACTCCCACACTCACATTCCGTCATTGTCATCTCCAACACTAAAAACTGTTTCAAGTGTCCCAGTTCTGGAGCCCCCATGGAGACCTCCAACTAGTGATGACCCACTTGTTAACTACCTACTCCTTCCTCCTGACTGCACGTTCCTCCTCATCCTGCTTAGATGCAATGGCCCACTGTAACGACCACCTCTTTTTGCCTTTCTTTCTTGTCCTCTCGTCTAAGGAAACCCAAACCCTTGTTGAACCAGCACCCACCTTCTAGGTCCTTCCACTCAGGCAGCTGAACATTGCTCAGAAGCTATACACAGGGAGGCCGGATCATTAATCTGTTTTAGGGAGTATGCATGTGGGTGTGCATGCGTGTGTATCCGTGTACACACTCATGTATCTTTGGAACTCCTGTGCCTCCCAAACTGTGCCCTACCAGATTTCAGAAGTCAGACATGATTTAGAGAAAAATAGAATGTTGAGGGATGTGGTAGCCAGCCTTCGGGATGGTGTCCATGATCCTTGCCTCCTGGTATTCACATCTGTATCAGTCCACTTTTGTGTTGCTATAACAGAATACTAGAGACTGAGTTATTTATAAAGAAAAGAGGTTTATTTGGCTCATGATTCTGGGACAGCTGCATCTGGCACAGGCCTCAGGCTGCTTCCGCTCATGACGGAAAATGGCAGGGCAGCTGGCAGGTGCAAGATCACATGGCGAGAGGAAGCAAGAGACAAAAAGGGAGGGGAGGTGCCAGGCTCCTTTAAACAACCATGTCTCTTGGGAACTAATAGATGAGAACTCACTCACTACCCTCCACCCCAGGGAGGACATTAATCTGTTCACGAGGGATCTGCCCCCATGATCCAAACACCTCCCAACACTGCCACGTTAGGAATTAGACTTGAACATGAGCTTTGAGGGACAGCATACCCAAACTATATCAACACCCTTGCATAGTCCCCTCCCACATCATGCCAGGGTTGGTCTGTGTGACCAGCAGAATATTGCAGAAGTGATGGTTTATCATTTCTGAAATTAAGTTATAAAAGACACCAAAGCTTTGATTTTGTTCCTTCTCTTTCTCTCCCTCTTACTATCAAATTACTCACTCTGGGGGAAGCCACTTGCCAGTGGAGAAGTCCACGTGATGAGGAACCGATGCCTCCTTCCAACAGCACATGAGTGAATTTGGAGGAGATTCCTCCAGCCACAGTCAAGCTCTGGTTGATCCTTCATTTCAGCTTACAAGAAAGTGAGTCAGAACAACCTAGCTGAACTGCTGCCAGATTCCTGACCCAGAGAAACTGAGGAAATCAATATTTGTTTTTTTAAGGCACTATGTTTTGGGATAATCTGTTACATCACAATGGATAACTAATACATAGGAATACCATACAAGTCCAGGTCTGGGGGTCGTTGCTGTTCCCTGTGCTATAATATGGCTCATAAACTGAAGCTCACTTGGGAACAGCCAGAAGGTTGAATCCAGAAGCTTGTGGCTGTTGGCTGTGGTGCAGCACACACCACCCGCACAGTCGAGGGGACATGAGAAGTTCCCGGTGCATGCTCTGAGGCTGACACCTGCCCCTCAGGTGTTATGAGTATCACCTGTCTTGCAATTTTAACAATCATTCTCTCTGTGTGCACAGACACACACTTTTTCTTTCCAATTTATTTGAAAGCAAATGGCAGACATGATGACGCTTCACCTCTCGCATACTTCAGTATGTGCTTCCTAGGGATGAATGACTTTATCATCCACACAATAATATCATCTACTGTGCAGTCCATATTCAAACTTTATTCAAATGGTCCTCCAACAGTACTAAAACTGTCACTCCTAACCTAGGTCCCCCTGAAGAATGAGCTTGAGCCTCACCCATTGGCTCCTGTCTCTCATGATCAATCTTGACTCCAGGGGCACTAAGAGCCTTGGACCTTGAGCTTGTGCATGGGTTTTCCATACTGGGGGGCCAGAGAAGCCCTGGGATGAAATTAAGGATCTACACCAGCTCGAGTTGGAAGGGAGAACTTGTCAGGTTGCACCTGCATAAAGCTGACCAGAGCTGGCATGGAATGGTTGCAGAAGCAACAGCTGGAGAAGGAGGTGTGGCCAAGAGAATTTGAAAAGGTACAAAAAAGGTGTTTGGTGCAATGTCCTTTACACCTTCCCCCCACACTTTTAAAATTCAGTATCAATCAGGATTTGATTGTCAATTCTCTTTAGTCTCTTATTCTAAAACAATTTTCTAACTTTAAATCTTCACATTTTTTTATGAATAAAACATTTTTGAAGAGTTCAAGACATCAGAGTATGACAATTATTTCCTCATGATTAGATCCAGGTAAAGTTTTGACAAGAATACCACATGTGATGTTGTATACTTCCCATTGCATCGTCTCAGGAGATACATACTGTCAGTTTGTCCCTCTTTTGGTGATTTGTTAAGTTTGATCACCTGGTTAAGGTGGTATCCACCAGCCCTCCTCATTGCAGAAATGCATTTTCCTGTGTCAATTAACAAGTAACCATGGGACAGTATTAGTCTGTGTTGCTTATAACAGAATATCTGAAACTGGGTAATTTAAAAAGAAATATATTTCTTACTGTTCCAGAGGCTGGGAAGTCCAAAGTCCAGGGAGCGTAACTGATGAGGGCCTTCTTGGGGGTGGCTCTACAGTGATGCAGGTACCACACGGTGAATGGCTTGAGCAAGAGAGAGCTCACCTGCTCACTTGCTCTCCTTACAAAGCCATCAGAACCATGCCCCTTACTCCATGAATGGATGAATCCATTCACTAGGGTACACAGTCCTCACAATCTGATCACCTCTTAAAGGCCCTACCTTTCAATTACCATAATATGATTTCCCACCCCCAACACTGTTACAGTGGGTATTAATACATAAACCTTTGGGGGACACAATTCAACCCATAGCAGAGACAACATGAACATTGTTCTCCAACATTGTTTCACCCAGTGGTTTCAGTGTCTATTGATGATTCTTGCCTGTATCTATTACTACATTTTTGGCTGCAAAATGGGGATTTTGGCATGCAGATTTTGAGAGACTTGAGATGAGGAGGCTAAGGTTCAGAGAGGTTGAGCAAGGACCCAAGCTGGGGGCTTTCCAACTCAATGTCCACACTGTGTTCATTTCTCCCTGCTGCAAATGAGCCTGTTCCTGAACCTCTGCCTGTGTGAGATGTGGCATGGCAGGATCCCTGCAGGACCAGATGCCACGTCACCTGGATCCTCAGCATCGTCCCTCTCTGGGAGAGGCTGTAAAGATCTACCCCTACTCAAGGACTCAGGCCCCTGCAAAGACAGTGAGAGAAGGAGGGTTGAAGGAGGACAGGGGTGGGGAATGACGTCCATGACTCACTACAGCTGTTGGCCATGGATACCATCATGAGGAGGAGTCTGGAGACTGCAGTCTCCGAATCTCCATCTGGGCTGGTGAATCACAACTCATTGTCACGGCAGTGCCTTTGGTCACTTCTAACATCTCAGCCACCCCCTGTCCACACACAGGTGCCCTCTTACCCCAAGGGACTTATTTCAAATCTGATAGTCCTCAAAGATGTATCTCGATATACTGGTGTGCCGCATTGCTAGCAATTTGTTACTAATAATAAATTATTGGCATTTGCAAATGATTTCATCTCAGTGGACAGTACCTGGGTATGTCCCATATTCTTACCCCTAGATGTTGATGATCAGTGATCTGGGAGAACTCTGGAGATGAAGGCCCCCCTAGTCTGCTCATTATCCAGTGACCACAGCTCAAAGAAGAAGGCTACTTGGCTAGAAGAGCTGGAGGTCTGAGAGAGTAAGGAGTGTGGCATGAACACAAAAGCTCGGAACAGTCACTGTTCCCACAATCAGTCCTCACAAGTGTCTGGGATCAGGCATTACATTCATGATGGTCTCTGGATTTCCTGGATCACCAGGCTGCTCAGCTCCATGGAGGCTGTTAGAGATTAGGTGACCAACCATCCTAACTTGTCTGGGACCATTCTTGTTTTAGCACTGAAAGTCTCACATCCCAGGAAAATCTTCAGCCCAGGCAAACCAGGATGGTTGGGCACCCTACTTGGCATAGAATCCTGTCCAGATCTGAGAAAGCCACTTTCCCTTACCTGGGAAATCTATTACATTTAGTCAGCATGGGCCAAGTTTTGACTTTGGTCTCTGGGGAAGTATGCCAGTCACAGTGAGACAAAAAAGGGAATCCTTGCTTGATTGTGATCCAGTTCACACTCCGCATGATAACAGCTGGAAGGTTCTCTGAAAACAGAGAACCTCAGCCAAATGCCTGGCAGTCTAACATTGGACCCCCTTTCTCCTGTGAAACAGCTCTTATTAAGTTCAGAGATGTTTTATTGATTTCCAGATCTATGGTCTCTTCTGTCATCATCTTGCATCATTTAATAGTCACAGGAAATCCAGAGGAATAAATCTGTGGACCAACCATTAGAATTTATATGTAAATTTTGCAAGGCTGCTGGATTAAAAGTCAATACAAATCAATGTGTTTCTATACACTAGCAATAAGCAACTAGAAAAATAAGTTTAAAGGTAACATTTATTACATCATCAAAATCCATCCAATGCTGGAAAATACCTAGAAATAAATCTCATTAAAGATGTATAAGAAGGCAATCTCTAACACCGGAGATTCTTAAACTTTAATGTGCATCAGAATTACCCAGAGAATTTACTATAACACAGACTGCTGGCCTTCAAGTGAAGAGTTTCTGATTCAGTGGGTTTGGGTGGGGGCTGGAGAATATGCTTATCTTGTCAGGTGATGCTGATGCTGCTGGCCTATGGCCCGTACTCTGACACTCACTGCCTGACACTGCACACTACAAAATATGCACCTGCCACTTTCTGGGCACTCAGTCTTTGAAAGTCTTTCCACCCTTAGTTCCCAAATCATTGCACACTCCTGGCTCCAACTCTGCTCATTCTCAATCTTCTCCTTTGTCTTGCTGTTTTGTTTATTCTCCACCCACTACTGAAACTCAGAGCCCCTGAGTGTCCTGTCCTCAGTTCTCATCTCACTTGGCACGCTCTCCATGGGCATATACCCACACCTGTGTACCCTAGTGGCTCCTAATCTCCAGCCCGGGCTCTCCTGGAAGCTCTGGATTGTCTTTACCTGCCTCCTGGACACCACCTGGATACTCCACAGCCTCTTCGGACTGCACAGCCAAAGGTAAACTCGCTTTCTTCTCCTAAACCTGCTCCTCCCCCTATTGTCCATTTTTTTTTTTTTTTTTTTTTTTTTTTTTTTTTTTTTTTTTTTTTT
>NW_007729591.1:17161-61904 GCF_000696425.1 Galeopterus variegatus
TTTTTCCTTTTTTTTTTTTTTTTTTTTTTTTTTTTTTGTCTTTTTTGTCTTTTTCCGTGTCCGGCAACGGATCGCAACCCTCAGTGTTGCCCCCGTACCGGACCGGGGACCGGCAACGGGATCGCAACCCTCGGTGTTGCCCCCATGCCTCGCTCAGCCAGTGAGCGGGAACCGGTCTGTATGTGGGATCCGAACCCTCGGGCAGGAGCGCCGCCACGCTTCCCAAGCGGCGCACTATCCAGTGCACCACCAGGCCGGCCCCCTATTGTCCATTTTTTAAGAGACAGCCACTTCCCCATCCATCTGGTCACCCAGACAAGAAACTGACATCTCGTCTTCCCCAGTTCCTACTTCACTTCTAGAGGATTTGTCTGGGGTGGGGGCAGCAGGAGGCCTGACCATCCCTTGGCACTGCCTCTTGTTCCCATGTTGAGGTTGAGGTTGGTAAGTAATCACAGCTCTGAGGACAGACACAGAGGCCATATGAAGATCAAGAGACAGTATCAGCTTTATTACCAGTAGAGGTGGATGCATGAACTCACCTTGGACTGAGGCCAAACTACGGCATATGAGTCTTTTTCTCCTGAATTCTATTTACCCAGCCAATGAGGGCTGGAGTGCCTGGAGAATCCTTCTTGTGTCTGTTTGGTGTCTGTGGGGATCCTTCCCTGAACCTACAGCTAGGAGGAGACTATGGTCTGTGAGGAGAGCTGGGCAGTGCTTGGCCAGTGTCCTTCTTTGCCCTAATCTCTCTGATGAGATAAGGTTTTCCTCTTCTTGGAGAAGGAGTTGGAGACAATGATGGAAAGCATTTCTCCAATCCTGTCCTGTCCTGGGGTGTGGGAGCTCCCCCTGCCCATGGAAACATGAGAGGAGGGTGACAAGCACCCCACCCTACAAAAGCCCTGTGTGTCCTTGGAGGAGTCACTGTCCTGCTTTGGACCTCAGTTTCCACATCTGTAAATAAAGGCCTTTAGAACAAAGGCAATGAAGGTCCTTCCAAGCTTTCAAGTTTGATTAAATCCTGTGAATATGGAAAGGCTGCACTCCTACAGGTTTTCCAGTTGAGAGTCTGCAGGTAATTTGTCATTTAATTATTCCATGAGAAGTTGGCAGCCCAGCCCTCCCTGGGGGCCCAGAGGAAGCTCCTGCAAAGATCAGCGTGGCTGGCATCACATGGCTGAAAAGTGAGAGGAGCCAGGCACAACGCAATGCGGTGTCTGGAGGAAACTAAAGGAAGACTCATGTCTCATTCATCCCTTCATTCCCCACATAAACATCGAGCATCTACTGTGAGCCCTTTATTAGGGGTTGGGGAGGCTGAAGTCACACAGCCGTGGCTGTCAGCAGGGTCAAAACATAGTAATGGAATTATGGCACCGAAACAGCCAACTGTTAATGAAAAAAAAAGAGTCATCAGGACTAAAAGAGGAAAAAATACCCAACCAAACCTATGGGACCCGTGCTGGCAGGACAGATCAACTCCTGCTAGGTAGGGGTAGAGCAGAGGTGGCTTCTTGAAGAATGTGATATTTTAACTAGCTCCTGGGGGGTACGAAGCTGTGGGCCTGCAGAGATTGGCTATGGAGGAGTTTTCCAGGAGGAGGGAATGACATGAACCAAAACAGAAGACTGGAGGCATGGGGACGAAATCATTCTGTTTTACTTGAACAAAAGGCATGGAGGGGAAGAGATGTGATAGATCCAAGATAGGACATTTTCATCACTCTAGAAACTTCCCTTGTGCCTGTTCCCAGTCAATCCCCTCAACCCTAAAGCCACCTCTGATCTGATTTCTATCACTGTAGGTGAGTTTGCCTATTCCGGGATTTCATACTGTGTGTACTCTTTTCTGTTGGCTTCTTTCATTCAGTGCACTGCTTCTGAGGTTCATCCATGTTGCAGCATGCATCAATAGGCCTTGCTTCTTTTCACTGTTGCTGAGTAGTATTCCACTGTATGGCTCTACCACAGTTTGGATATTCTCCTGACCATAGACATCTGGTTGTTTCTAGTTTTTGACTATAGTGAAAAATCTATGAACATTCTTGTACAAGACTTTTTGTGGATATATGTTTTTATTTCTCTTGGATAAATAACTAGGAATGAAATACCAGGCCTATAGGGTAGATGTATGTTTAACTCTTAAAGAAACTGTGAAACAGTTTTGCAATGTAGCTTCTGCCCCTTTCTAGCTAGGAATTTCTCTGTACTTCAGAAATAACTGGAAAGACACACATTTTAAAAAGAAGCATTCTTTACTTCCAGGCTCCTCTTATCCCAGGCACTGATGACTAAACCCTGGAAAAATGTCAAAACAATCTAAAATTAGGTCTCTCTGCAACCTGCACATCCAGCTGTTATGCTTAGCACCAAACCTCCTGAATGAAACTCACTCCATGAATATTCAAAATAATTGGTGTTGCATCTTTGAGGACCTCTGCCTGAGCTTCGATGCCTCCAAAGAGACCTATCATGTGTGCAAGCGAGAGACCAAGTAGTTCAAATACAGCTGGTCAGCTCTGAGTGGACACATTTGGTTAAAGCCCGAGTCTCTGAAGCTCTGGGGAATTGGGTGGGGTGTAGAGGAAGCCTTTTCCGCCAGTCTGGATTTTCTACAGACCTGGTTTTATACCTCATGTTTACTGGGTTCTTTCCCAGAGTCTCAGAGGGGGAAATCCCTTAGAGGTCATCTCTATTTTACAGGTGGAAGTCTGGAGAGGAAGGGCACTATCCATGGTTGCCTAGGGGGTTCGTGGCCAAGCTGGGGCCTTTTGACCCTCACCCACTCACCAGGTTGTCCCTCTCTGGTGGCTCCTCTGCTCTAGACCCTGACTCCTCCCAATTTAATAGTCTGTGCTAGTATTTAAACTCTGACACTGCCGCTAATCAAAGCTCATCTCCTGCACATCAGTATCTGTCCTTACCTCAAAGCAGGGTCCTATGTGGTGATAGCATGGTGGGAGGGCTGTCAGAGAGTGCTTGTGGGAGAGGGTGCTAAATACCCCTCCCGCAACCACTAGCCCCCTTGGCCACAGTCCTTCAGGGAAGGCCAACTCTGGTGTCATCCAGAGCCCGGAGGAAGTTGCAGAAATCTGAGCTCCCTCCTGCTCCAGACAGAAATGAAGACAGATTCTGGCGCCTAGTACTTAGCCCATGGTGACCTTGTGGGAAAGCCAGAAGCCTTTTGCCTGTGACCTGGAGTAGCCCCAGGATATATCTCAGCACCTGGTCCAGGCAGCAGGCAGGGGAGCCTGAGCTCACCCATCCCTGATGGAGCATGTCTGCATGTGCATGGCCAAGGCAGGATCTGCTGAGCTGCTCCCAAGTCCTGGAGCCGGAGAACGTCCAGTTCCTCCCAGCATCTTTTCGGACATGCAGGCATGAGCATGGCCTTAGGCACTCTGTCGAGAGGGGCGAGCAGGGCTGCCATGCCTTCCTGGAGGGAGGTTCTATCAAAGTTCTACAGGCCCAGCCGTGAGGGGCCACCTCCAGGCAGGAAGCATCCTTGTGGGTTTCGCCTGCTCCTTTTACTTTGTACTTTCTGCTTCCTTCACTGTCAGGTGGTGTCAGGTGGTGGTCAGAGTGGGAGGTGGGTCCCTTCTTCACCTTCTCACTTCAAGAAATCTGTTCTAGGCCAGCGATTCCCCTGATAACCTTTGGCAAGTCCCAGCCCCTTCTCTGTCCCTGGCTCCACCTGGTTCTGTGTACTCAGTGGGCTGTGGTAAGGCATCTGTAAGGCCATGTGCATGGCTGGTGAAACTTGCAACCTTTGTGACGGGTCTTCATTGGAGAAAAAGAGGCTTGAGGGGTAATGGTTAGAGCACAGGGTGAGTGCACCCAAGGTCATAGATTACAATCATGAAAGATTTAGGACAGTCAACTCTGAGGCCTCAAAGAGGGTCCTGACTCCAGCCAGACCTGCTCCAGCTCTGGCCCCACTGAGTCCTGACCCTGGCCATACAACTAGGAACCACGAATCCCCTGTTCCCAATAGTGCTGGGGACTCAGGTGTGCTTGCTCCAGTCTGCTTGATCCTAAATATCTCTGCAGACCAAGTCATATCTATGACTTCCCAGTGTCTGCCTCCTGAGGTAATTTTATTTTATCCTTTAAGTGAAACATTGTCATGCATTAGAGTCAAGGAAATTACACCCTTTGCCAAGCAGCCTCCATTCTGAAAGGAAGCCAGGTAATGTGATGAGCTGAGGCAGTGTTCATGCAGTTGGTCATGAAAGCCATGTGGACACTGGCAGCTGCCACCCTCACCAATCCCTGGAGCTGCCACAGGTACCTCAGGTCCATGGGGGCTCTACACCAGTCTCAGGGCTGGCAACACTCTGGCTTCTCCAGCTCCTTAGTTGGGGGCGGGGGCATAAGGAGCCACTGGGAGCAGCTAAGGTGGCTGTTGAGCTAGACAGCCATGAGCACTGGACACAGGGGTCAGTGACCTCAGTGGCCAGCAGGTCTTCCCGACCCACAAGGCACTCACATTTGGGGCTGCTCCTCAGGAGAGCTGTGTAGGCTCTGGCCATCAGCACTGCCAACAAAATTCCAAATCTCAATGGTCGGTGGTTAGACATTGATGTGCTGTTGTGGGGACTTGTATCTTATGGCCTTGAGGGGGTTTTCAAGCTCCAGGGTTTGTTAGTGGGGGGTGGAGTATATGAATTAATAAATGATGAATGAATGGATGAATGAGTGCTTGTATGAGTGAATGAGGTAGGCATTCTAGAGGCAGGAAGACTACCGCAGGGGCTGTTTGACAGCCTAGGCAGAGGTGCTGGAGGTGGGGAAGAGCAGGTATTTCAAAGATCTGACTGGCCCATTCCACACCCCCTTCTGTAGACAAGAGAAACTCCTGACTTTGTTCACAGCGTGACGCTAAATCCATGACGCCACTCTGGGGCCACACTGGAGCCCAAGCTGATTCTTCTAGGCCCAGACTTCAATCTACTGAATTCTTAACAGGATCAAAGGGCTTTCAGCTTCGCCTGTATTTGTCATATGTCTACATGTTTCCTTCCAAAAGAGGCAGGAGGAACCAGAGAACCATGATCTGGGGGCTGAGTAAGACGGGGTCAGAGAAAGGATCTTATCCAGGCCCTTCATTGTGCAGTCGTGGAAATCAAGGCCAAGAACATGGCAGGAATTTTTCACTCAATAAAGGGGTGTCCAAAAGAGGGGACGGGAAATAATGGGAAGAGCGTGAGCCGAGAATTAGGAAGGGTATGTATGCGTGTGTGTGTGTGTGTGTGTGTGTGTGTGTGGAGCAGCATGCACACACATGCACACACATGCACACACATGAACACACATGATTGGCATAGTGTTGAGAAAGATCCAGCATTTAGAATCATGAGCAGGGGGCAGGGGTGGGTATCCAAGGTGGGGGTGGTGAAGCAAAGATATTACAAAATCAGTATGCTCTCAGTGATTCACTTCACTTTCTGGATTCCAATTCTAGAAATTATTTCGTGATAGAAAGTCCTAAGATAAACCCGATAAACTCAAGTCCTCTATTGATTTTTCCTCCTCTTCAGCAGTAGCTGTGTTTTGACTATGGTGTGGTGAAACATTTAGCTAAGGAAGCAGAAAACAAGAAACAACCCCCTCAACTCCCAAGGCAATAAAATCATCATCAATTCACTGAGACGAATACATTTATTCTCGCCAAAGAACAAGTTATTAAGGATCTGCTGCGAGTATCAATTTCATCTCCTAGAATCCAGAGGGGAAGGTAGGAGCCACTGAAACCTCTTCCCCCCTTCATTCCCTTTCTAGCTACCCAGGAGTACTCACCACCTCATGGGTGAGTTTTGCATCAACCCCATAATATATCCAAGACTTTCCTTTTTTTACTGCTTGCCTGTTTGCCTTGCCTCCTGATCAAAACTAAGTGTATTCATTTTTTAAATATAGACTATTTTATTGAAGTATAACATATGTTCAGAAAAGTGCACAAATTATAAGCTGACGGTGTGTTAACATTTCTCACAGTGACCACATCCATATACTCTAGACCAAGAAACAGAACATCATCAGCCCCTAGAAACCGACTTGTGCCCCCTCCCAGTCAGGCTTCCCTAATGGTAATCATTATCTAGACTCCCAACACCAGGGTTAGTTTTGCCAAATTCTAATTCTATATAAACGGGATCATAAAGTATAGTCAGCCGTGGTATCCGTGGGGGATTGGTTCTAGGACCCCCTGCAGACACTAAAGTCCACGGATGCTCAAGTCCCTTAAATAAAATGGGATATTTGCAGATAACCTATGCACATCCTCCTGTATACGTTAAATCACCTCTAGATACTTATAATACCTAATGCAATGTGAATGCTTTGTAAATAGTTGTGCTGTTTCATTTTATTTTATTTCTATTATTTTTATTGTTGTATTGTTATTTTTATTTTTTTTCCTGAATATATTTGGTCCATGGTTGGTTGAATCCATGGATAAGGAACCTGTTGGGCCACATTCCGGTGCAAGCACATCATAAGGCGTCTGCCTGTGTGTAGTTCCTATTTTCTAATATAAACCAAGCGGCGGCCGTTTTGCAAATACAAGTTCACTGCCGCCATTTCAGTAGCGCTGATATGCACGTAGTCAATTGCTCTCTCTTCCGGGGCCCAGTGACTAAGCAACTTTTTCCCGCTCTGCCATCACCCACCCCCCCAACTCGTGGCCTCCCCTGATTGGGCAGCCGTCCCTTCCCGCTCTCTCTATCTACTTCCGCTTTCTCCCTCTATATAAGCTCCAACACCCTTGCAATAAACAGAGTTCCGGCTTTGACCGCTCTCCAGGCTCGGTGTCTCTTTCTTTGCCCCCGGGGCTGAAGCGCAGAGGGGGTCGGGCCTGCGACACTCACCATCCCGCTCAGCCCCACAGGAGGTTATCGCCGGCTGGTCCGGGATCCCTCCTCCCGCCCTGTGTTGTTGGTCCCTGGTAACGAGGCGGTGGCGAGAGACCAACAGGAACCCATGGATACTAAGCACTGACTGTGCTTTACAGTGTCTGGCTTTTTGTTCAACATTGCTTGAGACTCATCCATGTTATTGTGAATTTCAGTTGTTTCTTTATTTTCACTGTTATTTAATATTTCCTGCTATGAATAGACCACAATTTACTTGCCCATTCTATTTTTTTTTTTTTTTTTTGACCAGTAAGGGGATCGTAACCCTTGGCTTGGTGTCACCTGCACCGCACTCAGCCAGTGAGCGCACCAGCCATCCCTATATAGGATCCGAACCCGCGGCCTCAGCGCTCCCAGCGCCACACTCTTCCGAGTGAGCCACGGGGCCGGCCCTTGCCCATTCTATTTTAATGCACATTTGTTTCCAAATTTTGCCTATTACAAGTAATATTGCTATGGACATTCTTGTATGTATGTATCTTTTATAGGCATAGGTGAGCATTTCTGTTGGTCATTTTCCCAGGACTAGAATTGCTGGTTATAGGGTATTCATCTTTTCAATTTTTGGTAGAAACTTTTCCAAAGTGGTTGTACAGTAACGTTTTTACTTTATATTTTCTTTCTTTCTTTCTTTTTCACGTCTTGGTGGCTGGCTAGTATAGTATGGGAATCCAAACCTCTGATCTTGGTGTTACAAGGCTGTGCTCTGACTGAGCTATCCAGCCAGCCCTAACTTACACTCCCACGCACAGTGTAAGAGAGTTCCACTTTCCATACCTATGTCAGCACTTAAAGTCTTTTTTATTTTAGCCAACCTAGTGGATTTCATTGTGGTTTTAATGCACGTTTCCCTGATTACCAATGAATTTGGGCATGTTTTCAGAATTTATTGGTCATTTAAATATCCTCTTATGTAAAGTGCTGTTCAAATATTTTGCCTACTTTTCTATTATCTTTTTAAATTTATTTATTGGTGTTCTGAGTATATTAGTCTTTTGCCAGTTATATATGTTGAAAATATGTCTTCTCACATTGTTTTGCCTTTTTACTCTCTTAATGGTGTCATTTGATTTAAAAAGTTCTGAATTTTAATGTAGTCCAATTTATCTATCATTTCTTTTAAGTTTAGTGCTTTTGTGTCCCGTTTGAGAAACTTTGTTTTACCCCAAGGTTTATAAAATTAGTTTCTTTAATTGTTTTCTAGAAGGTTTAATGTTTCATATTAAAATCTATAATCTAGCTGGAATTAGTTTTTGTGTATGATGTGACATAAGTTGAGGATCAACATTCACTTCTCCCACATGGATATCCACTCACGGAGCTGTCACTGGTTAAAGAGAAGACTGTCCTTTCTCCACTGTTGTGTAGTGGCCCTCCGTGTCATACACCTGTTGTGTGTGTACACAGACACACACACACATGCACACACACACATATAGTCAGCACCTCTACATCCACAGGTTCTGCATTTGTGGATTCAACCACCCATGGATCAAAAATATTGGGAAAAAACATTAAAAATAACAATAAAACAATAAAAATAATACAAATAAAAATATACAGTATAGTAACAACTTACATAGCATTTAAATTGTATTAGGTATTATAAATAATCTAAAGATGATTTAAAGTATATGGGAGGATGTGCATAGGTTATACTCATATGCAAATACTACCCATTATTTTATATAAGGGACTTGAGCATCCATGGATTTTGGTATCCATGGGGGTCCTGGAACCAATCCCCCCTGTATACTGTAGCTTTATTAAAAATATCTTGATATCTGATAAAGATTGCCTTGGATGTTCTCAGCCCTTTTCATTTTATATAAATTTTTTTATTGAAACATAATCGATTGTACATATCTGTGGGTACAGTATTGAATATCGATACCTATGTGCAATATGTGATGCTCAAATCAGGATAATTAGTGTATTCAACCTCACACATTGTGATCACTTTTTGTGGCCATTTACCAATTGCTCGCTAACCCTTTCCCATATAAATTTTAGAATTATCAATTTCTGTACAGCACCTTCTATGATTTTTATTGGTATTATATTGAACCTAAAGATCAATTTGGGGAGAATTGATATCTTTATAATACTGAGTCTTCCAGTCCATAAACATAAGTATATACTCTAATTTATTTAGGTCTTTAATTTATTTTTATAATGTTTTATAGTTTTCCAGGCAGAGGTCTCAATAATCTTCCATTGGAATTATTTCTAAATATTTCATTTATTATGCTATTATAAGTTACATACTTCAAAATATTTTTTTCTGTTTGTTGCTACCATGTAGAAACATAACTGTTTTTTATATATTGATCTTATATTCAGTAACCTTGCTAAATTCACAAATTTAATCTAATAATTTACTGGTAGATTCTTCTGGATTTTCTATATATGTAATCATAGCATTAATGAAACATGAAAAATCATATCATTGGTGAAAAATGACAATTTAGTATTTTTCTTTCTAATACCTATACGTTTTTAAAGATTTCTTTCCTTATTGCACCAGCTAGGACCTCTAATACAAAGCAAAATAGAATTTTTGACAGCAAACTATTCCCAAACTGTAGGGAAAACTTAATATTGCGCTATAAAGTATAATATTTTCTGTAGATTTATCAGATTAAGAAAGTCCCTTTCTATCCTTAACTTTCTATAAGTTTTTAATCATAAATGCATATTAAATTTTTCATATGCATTTTTGCATTTATTGAGGTGATTATATAATTTTTCTTCTGTATTCCACTGATGTGGCCATTTGAACCTGAGCTTTAATTGTTTAGAGCCTGATCTATTTCTGGTTAGCCACTACTCTTTCAACATGGCTCTTCAGGGGTCCCAACTAAAAGACTGGGATATTTATGAAGTTTCCTCCTCTTTGATGTAACCTGAATTTCAAATTTGGTCTCCAAACTCTATGAGACCACTGCAAGTTCTCAACCTGTCATTATTTATTTTAGGTAATGCTTTGATAAGCTTTCTTTGCCTTCGTCTTTTTGTACATGTGATTTGTTTCCTTAGGATAAACTCCCAAATGTAAGAGTTGCTGATTCAAAGTATGACTCTGGAAATTCTCAATTTTCTCTCACTGACATTTTGCAAAAGTACTCTTTGATGATCCACTGCAAGATTCCTGCACATTTCACCAAGAGGGCTCCAGTGAAACCAGTACCTGGGGCTGAAGGGCAAGATTTCAGGCCTTGGAGAAATATTAAGGGACTAGGCTCAGAGCCTTAGGGAAAAGCAGCCCACAGCTTGGGTCAGTGTAGTACAGAGTTAAACAACAACAGTATGTAGATACCCCCTCCCTCCTTCCATCACAAGCTCATGAAAGTCTTGTTGAAATACCGAAAACAGAATAAATTCATTCATTGAATAATCAGTTGTCGAATTCAGTTTTGGTGTTTCTGACAGAGCAATTTTTTTCTAACTGCATCAGCTTATTTAGTTTTTAAATGGCTGCCTGGACACAAATATTTAAACTTGCGTTTATGAATAATTTAAAAGGAAAATCCAGCATGGTTAGCAGTAATCAGCTCCTCATCAGATTCCCTGATGATGGTTCCTCCTTTCTCATGCCCTTCTCAGACTCAAGGAGAGGTCAGCTGCATTTGAACTGTGGCCTCAGTAAATGATGAAAATTGAAACTCTCTGTAATTTACAGAGATGAAAGAGAATCGCCTCAACTGCTATTCCATCCTAATGACCTTTTATTAGAATTCTTGGGAGCACAGGGTTGACTCAATGAGACCCCCATATAATTATATAAGATCTCCTACCTTCATGTTAACCTGATCTTTGTTTATGGAAAGATCCCTGGCTAAAGGGTTAGGATGCAGGGCCCCCAAATGCGCAGCTCCAGTGGGCACCATTCACATAGGTAATACTATGGAGTTGTGCAGCCTAATAGAAGAGGTCTGAATATGAGTACTCAGCTGAGCTGCTGGGAATAACTTGTGACCTGCTGGGCATAGAAGTATTAATTACATCAGTAGACTATGGAAGATAAAAAAAAGGGGGGGGGCAGGATCTCAGTCTAAGCAAGGCACAGTTTTGGGGATGGGGTTAGGGATGGGGAAATGCCCAACTGCAAGTAAAAGGGAGATTTCAAACCTGGCCAGCTTGATATTGACTCTGGAGAAGGTGGTGATCACCCTGGCTGCCAAAAGGTTTCAAGGTAGTCCAGTAGGAGATGACAGTGTGTTTTGATAGTTCAGGTAATAGTAATCTTGGAGATTGAGTGGGTGATGTGAAAAAGACTCCAGCCATAGGCTCTAGCCACTGGGGGAAACAGGTGACGGAGCCCAGATCTGAAGCCCTGGGTGGACTCTTCAAGCATCATGTATGCAGAAGAGACCAGATGGGCTGTGGGGTAAGGTGGTGCTTACTCTCAGAAGACTCCAGGACCCAAAGTCCCAGCTGCAGGACTCCAGGTCAGAGCAAGACCAGCATCCACTAAGGTTCTGACTCAGAACCTGTCCCAGGGCCAGAGCAGAACCAAACCAGTGGGTGGGAGGGGAGTGAACCCAGCAGTGGGAGATAAGCTAGGTGGCTCCTGGGTGGAGCTTCCAACCCTGATCAGTCTCCCAAAATCATATTCTAGTGGCTGTGTTTAGATCTCCTCTTGTGTGGAGGGCAACCCTTGCTCAGGTGGGCTTCTTCAGTTCTACTTGAAAAGCATGGAAATGTGCTTTCATGAAACATCCCTGGTCTTGGAGTCACACAGACTAGGTTTAAATATTGAGCTCAGACCTATTGAACAAAAATGTACTGAGTGCCTGCCATGAACCAGTCAGAGGGATGGGGGGAAGATACAGAATGTCATCACAAAAGAGGTAAGTGCTACAAAGTCGGGACACGTTCGGGGGATGTGGACAAGAGATACTTGTGCGCTGTGTGTGTGCGCGTGCATGTTGGGGGTGGGGGTGGATTGCGGTGGTGTCCCAGGCAGCAAGAACAACATGAAGGACATTCTGGAGGTCAGACAGTGGCTCACCAGTAAGGAAGGAAAGTTCCATACGACTGGAGAGAAGAGAGAGTGGGAGGCCAAGTGGGGTGGGAAGAGGCTGGAGAGGTGGGCAAGAGATGGATCCTGTGGGGCCTCAGGAGCCTTGTGAAGCATTCTGGGGTCAATCAATTGGGCCATGGAGTCCCACTGAAGCCTTTTGTGCAGGACAGTCCCACGGTCAGACTCGGGTTTTAGAATCTTGCTATTCAAAGTGTGGTCCAGCACCGGCAGCATGGCCATCACCTGAGAGCTTGTTGGAAGTACAGACCTCCAACCTCCTACTGGATACAAACATGCATTTTAACAGGATCCCCATGAGTCCTCTGCACCCCCAAGTTTGAGGAGGCTGCTTTACCAAGTTCCCACTGGCTGTTCTTGGAGACTGAATGGGAGGGAGCCACAGGTGAGCACAATGGTACAGTTAGGAATCTGCTCCCATAGTTCAGGAGAGAAATAACGGGTACTTACGCCAAGCCTGTGGCAGAAGGAATGTACAGAGGTCCACCTAGGGTGGGTGTGAACATGTCACCCCCTGCTTGCACCCCTCCCTCCACTTGTGCCTCTTGGGACATCCTATCTCTTCAAATGGGACTCCATCTCTCTCAAGATCAGACCATTGGCCCTGACAGAATCCCTCACTGCCTCTCATGTCTGTCTCCCTTCCCCATCCCCTGTCACTGCAGCTCAGTCTCCCTTCCCGTCTCCCCTAGACTGTGTCAACCACCTTCCGATTGGTTACTGCACCAGAGCGTCCATCAGTGCACAGCACTGACCCTGGAGCTCCACGGCTCACATCCCACCTCTCCTTCTAGACCAAGTCCATGCCTCTCACCTGGCATTCAGGACTTTTTCCAGTGGGGTCCACCCTTCTGTTACAGCTGAGCTCCTGCTATGCCTGAGTAGATCCTGCCCTCCAACCCAACGGAACTACCCTCTAGTCTAGGAACACATGGGGCTTCTCCCATGTCACCTCACACCAGCCTCCAGGTTCCAGCCACCTTCCTAAGGTGGCTTCTCTAACTCTTCCAATTACATCGCCCCACGTCACCTCTGCAGTAGTCTCCTGATATTTCTCCTTACATGAAAAGGTAGCATTTGTTGTTGCATTTTCTGGTTATCAAAATATTATGAGTATATTGCCAATGTCAGGAAGATGTTGAAAAGGATAAGGAGGACAGTTAACTCTCCTGAAAGCCAGAGATATTCACTGCTCAAAATTTGGTGTGGCAAATTCTCAACAATATGCTCTGAAAATCCACCTCTGAGAGCCCACAAGACCAGGCTGGCAGCCTCCAGATGAAGCTGGGGAAAATCAGACCCCTGCTGGGACACAGAGTTGCTGCTCTGCACCTCCTGCAGACACAAAGGGCACCACATCACCACATCCAGAAAGGCCTCTAAATCACTGTTAGGTGGGTGGACCTCAGGCTGTGGCAAAGTCAGCTCAGTCTAACTAGAGCAGAGCATAGGGACTGTTGTTAGCGGTTGGAGAGTTGGGGGGTGGGGATGGGGAAAGCTGGACTCACGGGGTCCGTGGTGTGTGTGTCAGCCCTGCCTTCTCCAGCTCTGTAGCTCCAGGCCCTGACACCTGGAACCTTCATGCTTCCTGCCCTTTGCTCTCTGTGCCAAGCCTAGCCAGGAAGCCAGCATCCTTCAGTTCTGTACAACAGATATTCTTCATACTTGGCTGTATGCCAGGAGATGAAGGGACAGAGAGTGACCAGATAACCCTGCTCCAGAGGAACTCATGGCCTGGAGGTTTAGGGGCCATCCTGTCAGCAGGCTCTGATCCTCCACCAGTGGCTACTACAAGGCCAAGATGTCTAGTCCTCTTTTAAGGGTGAGCCCTGACAATCACTTGTCCAAGCAACCACTCCTCCCAGGTCTCACCGTGTGCTTCCGGTTTCCTGATTTGCTCTCTGGTCCTCTCATGGGCTTGGGCTCTTGCTCTGAACTCTGTCACTTTGCTGGAACTGCCAACCCTTCTTAGTGCCACTGGTGCCTCCACGCTGCCGAATTGCAGAGGGCCCTGTGAGCAGTAAACAAGCCTTCATTGGGAGTGTTGGCCATGCTCGAGATGCAGAGGGGAGAGGCTCCCCTCCTCCCCTCCATCCTCCCTTGGCTGGTACCAGAAACACAGAGAATTTCTCACACGTTGTCCAGGTTCTGTAAGGGCTCATGGCAGAGAAGTCAGACGTGCCAAGACAAGCCTGCACCATGTGGCAAGTGTTAAATAGAGAAGAAGGGGAGGTGAGGAAATGGTTTTCTGACCAGAAAGGGAGGGAAAGGTTTTACAGATGAGGTAACATTTAAGTGGGTTTGAAGGAAGAGGAGCCATTTTCCAAGTGAAAATGGAGGGAAGGCATGTTCAGTTGTGGATTCCAGAAAGATCCCCATGCTTGTTATCATGATGAGTGGACTGAAGAGGGGGTCTGGGGCTGCAGGGAGACCGGCAAGGTTGTCAACGTGATGTCTGGGCTGGGCACACGCTGAGGTTTGGCGGAGGACAGCTACGAAGGAGGTAGCAGAAGCCGGCTGGTGGCCTGTAGCTCCTGGGATTTGGCAAAGGCTGGGTCAAGGCCAACCTGAAGCCTATGCAGGCAGCCAGAGCCTGACGAAGAGCCAGGCCTGGGCTCCCACTCTGAACCGCCATGTTGTGGTGCGGGTGTTCGGGTGTGTGAAGGAACCTCGGTGGGTGGGAGGGCCCTTTGTAAGCGATCGTAAGAGATTAAGTGCACCCTTTATTAAGAGAAATGCTGGCACCTCTGTCTGCTTGTTTATCCAAGTCCCCTCTCCTCTCCCAAATGGGACATAACACAAAGCTGCAATTATTCTTAAAATCCTAAATTGGCTTCTTTTCTCAAGGAAAATGGCTCTTGATTCAATTAATTCCTATCCTAGAGAAGCAGTTAGGCATCTGATTGGAAGAGGAGTCAAAGGAGAGACACTGTCTCTCTCAGTTCTTTTACTGTAATCCAATTAAACCAACGTTTATCAGGTGCCATCATGGCGCAGCTCTGGGCAGGGAGCTGCAGACCCCCTCATGTAGGAAGCCCCCTCTGTGCCCTACAAAAGCTCACAATCCAATGGGGAAACAGAAATAAACCAATAAACTGATAAATATCTCTGCTACTAAGCAGACTGAGCAAAAGACTGGGGATTTCAAGGGAAAGCTGTCTAAGGGATGGCTTCCTGGAGAGGGTAAGAGAAGAGGAAAGGCCAGGCCCAGGCACAGGGATCTAGGGAAAGAGGCTTTCCAGGCAGAGAAGGGCTTGGCCAAAGGCTCAGGGGTGAGAAAAGAGAAAGTCTGCTCAGAAAAGAATGGGGAGATTGGTGTTGCCTGGGGGAACTTGCATTGTCTGAGGTTTGCAAATGTTTTCATCAGCCTACTCACCCTCTGTCCTTATGACAAACCCATACATTGGTATCACCAGACCCATTCTACAGATGAGGAAACTGAGACTCAGAGAGGTGAGTGGTAAAAAACAACAGCAGCCCTTTGTTGGGCACTAAGTGTGTGCCATGTATTCTGCTAAGCAGCCTGCTTGTGGTATCTCACTTAATCTAATTCTTACGGGAATCTTATGAATTTAGACATTTTTATTCCCATTTGCTGATGAGAAAACTGAGTCTCAAGAGGTGAGTCAGTAGCAGAACGAGGGCTCTGACCCAGATCTTCCTGCTCCAAAGTCTGTGTTCCTTTTGAAATCCCATGTTAGAAGGGCCAAGGCCCAGCAAGCAGCTGAAGGCCAAGTGACAAGGGACTTCTGCTGCCACTGGGGGCTTAGACACTCTCCTAGAGGTGACAAAGCACCTCTGTGGGTTTGTGAAGAGTGTGAATTATAGTTGAGGCTGACCACAGCGTGGCATCCAGACCAATGGCCTTCTGCTCCAAGGTCACTGTCAGAGTACTCGGTCCCCATCTCTCATCTGCCCAGTGCCGTGGCTTTCTCAGGTGGCCATGGTCCCCAGGCCCACTTGTTCTCTCTTCCTCAACTTCTGCCTGCAGACTCGGTGACTTCGGCGTCTGGCAGGATGGAGCGTTTGATAGTTGAGACTCCGTTCCTGGATCCACTCCACTCCAGAATGGCTCCCCTTTAGGGATGTCAAACGCCAGGGCCTCTAGATTCCTGACCCCAAACTTATTTCTCCCACCTTTCCACCAAACCCTTCCTCTTTCTTGCTGTCTGTCAGTCCTGAGTGACTGTTATTCTCACGCAGTTTACCTTTCAGTGGTGGAAACAGACAACTCACAAGGTTAATTAAATGTCTGGTATGCTCAGTAGTGGAGCAAAAGAGTGACATGGTCTGACTTACTATTTAAAAGGGTCACTCTGGCCACTGTGGAGAATAACCTGCAGGGGCCAGGACAAGTTCAGAGGCTACTGCAGTGATCCCGAGGCCAGGTCACGGTGGCTTAACTTGGACAGGGTGGCGGAGGGGTGATGGGCAGAGGGGGTGGTGAGAAGTGATCAGATTATGGAAATAGTTTGAAAGCAGAGTTGAATGAATTTGGTGGTGACCCAGATATGAGATGTAAGAGAAAGAGAGGAGTCAGTGCTGACACCAAAATGTTCAGTCTGAGCATCTGGAAACTGGAGCTGCTGTTAAGTGCGACAGAAGTGGCCGCAGCAGGAGCTGGCTGCAGGCAAAGCATACCCGAGACGTGTTAATGCAGGATGCTAGTTAATCATACCGGGTGCCCCCATGTCACCTCTGTTACTTCTGCTACCCAGGCCATACCTCTGTCTTCCCCAGTCTCCCAACTCCCCCCAGCATGCTGTTCCCTGTGCATAAAACACCCTTCCTGTCCCATTCACCCTCCAGCAGGTAGCTCAAATGCCATGTCCTTGGTGAGGCGGTGGATCCTCCTCCAACCACCCCTGCCAGGAGTCTGTGTTATGTCCGACAGCACTTGATTCATTTTGTACAGCCTCTATCTCATGTTTTAAAAGTTCTCTCTGCACCCATTTGTCTCTCAAGACACTGAGCTCTTTGAGGGAGCCAGGCTGAACTTGTCTCCAGCACTAGGGCTGCTCAGTGTGGCGAGAAGGTTAAGAATAAGGACTATACAGTCAAATGGACCTGACTTGGAACCCTAGATCCACTACTCAGTAGCTATGGCCCTTAAGCAATTTGCTAAACTACTCTGAGCCTCAGTTTCCCCATCTGTAAAATGGAGACTGTCTCAGTCCCTTCTGTGCTGCTATAACAGAATACCTGAGAATAGGTAATTTATAAAGAACAAAAATCTATTTTCTCACAGTTCTGAAGGCCAAGAAATTCAAGATCAAGGTGCCGTCATCTTGTGTGGACCCCATGGCAGAAGGTGGAACCCACTCCCGCAAGTCCTTTCTATAGCAGTTTTTAATCCATTCATGAAGGCAGAGCCCTCATGATCTAAGCACTTCCCAAAAGGCAACACCCCCCAATACTGTTTCACTGGGGATTAGGTTCCCAACACAAGAATTTGGGGGGGGACACATTCAGACCATAGCTGGGATAACAATAGTAGCTTTGTACTAGGGGTATTTTGAGGAGTAAAGAAATTAATTAATACACATGAAGTGCTTGGTGCTGGGCTTGGTGTATATTAATCCCTTGGCCAATGCCTAGGAATGACATCGAGTGTTCTTCAGGGAGATTCTTGAGGGGCCAGTGTGGAGGGTTGGGTGGAAGACCAGGGAGAGAGGAAGCTGAGCAATCGTCCGGGTGAAGACGATGGGGAAGAGCCAAGGCAGGGGACAGGCAGATGGCATGAGGACTGTTCTTGGAGTAGAATACACAGGACTTGGTGACACTGGTCATAGGTGGTAGAGGAAGGGAGGAATCTTAGACAATCTGGCCCTGGGCTCTTTCCAGGCCAGCTTTAAAATGTTAAACAGCTGTGCTTTTTCACTTGGTCAAAGTCACTCAGTGCTGAGATTTCCCCTGCCGGGGGCTCCAGGAGGCCTGACCTTTCAGCAGTATTTACAATATCGACCAGCTAATTTTAGACACTGACACCAGCAGGATAATAGGGTAAAGCAACCTTCCCGCAGCTGCTCCAGCGAGTGCGCTCCCCGGGACAGCGCTGTTCATGGATGAGGGCAGCGTTCATCAGATGCCTACTTTGGGCTCGGCCTGGGCATCGGTGGTGTGTGTATATGTAGCATCCTCGTGGAGTTAGCCAAGAGAAGGTGCCCCTTAAAAGGTGGTGGCCCTCAGGTTTCTGGTCCAGGCTCGCTTCTGGCTGGACATTGACCCGCAGGTGACCTCACACACTCCCCTGCTTTTCCCAGACCCATTCAACACACAGGGCGCTCCAACCCTCGCCTCAGCAGCCGCTTCTCCAGTGCTGAGCTGGGTCTTTCCGGAGCAGGAAAGAGTCAGAGGTGGTGCTCCTGGGATGACATCTAAGGAGTCATCAGGCCAGGCCAAGGGCAGTCTGTATAAGAGATACTAATGGGAGGATGAGGAGCTGGCTTCTTTCTTCTCCAAGAAGGGATAAGCCCCTAAATCGCTGTGTAGAGCACAGCAACACCTCGCTGTCCCCTGATGCTAACTCCAGGTGGAGTGCCACTGTTGCCACGGTTTGCTGGAATCTGTCCAGTACTGTCCAGTCCCGCTGTGAGCAGCCTGTGGAGCTGCAGGAAGGGGCGTCCCCACAGTGCTGCTGGATTCTGTGCCTGGAACAAGGTCCTGTTCTCAACTGACCAAGGACTCATTCGCCTTAACTAGGAAACGATTGTCCTCTGAGTGGGCTCTAAACTCAAGGGGCTGAAGGGCCAGCATGACCATTTTTTTTCTAGGACAGTTAATTCATAGAGAGACCCACCCCTCCCCAGGATTTTATTTCTCCTTCAATAGCAACAAGATGGAGTCAGACAAACTACAGTTCCAACTCCTTGGCTTTGGCATTAATGTTCTCCCCTCACCTCACCCTCCCCTGAAGGAGGTGGCTTTCAGTCTGAACCTCGACAGGCCAGAGGACAAAAGGACCCCAAGAGGAAAGATGGGGGGAACCAGACCATGGGGTGTTAACTAGCAAGGTCAGGATCATGAGCTTTACTCTGCAAAGAGTGAAGATTTTTGAGGCAGGGCTGGAAGGAGCTGACCTGAGCTGAGCAGGGTTTGCAGGAGGTAATTCCGCTGATGGGGTGGGCGAGCTGCTGGTGGTGTTCTCATTATCAACCACAATGACCCTAACAATACTCCTGTGCACTTAGGAGCACTTCACAGCTATTAATGACCTTCCATAATCATTCCTTCATTTGAAACTTGCAAGACACACAGCAAGGAATTAATTAGTTAACCCATTCATTCATTCAGTTATAGAGTACTTATTAGATGCAAGGCAATGTGTTAGGCTATTAGCTTGGTATCATTAGCGCCTTTACAGTGAGGAAACAGGGCCCAAGGACGCAAAAGGTGTCATCTACAGTCTCCTCACTGGAAAGTTGAGATGGGCTTGAACTACCCACCCATGTACCCCTGCTTGGTGCCCAGGAGCTCAGCTGCAGAGCTGGCTCTGGCAGGGCCCTGCTCTGAGGAGCCCACAGTCTCTGGACCCCCCAGGCTAGGTGGGTGGAGCAGCTTGGAGGGAATCTGAGAGATGAAACTGGTCATTCATGGCAAGAGGGCACTGATTGCCCCGATTATATTCACCAGGGATAAAAATAGACAGTGGTTGTGGGCAACTTGAGGGGGTGGGGGTTATCTTTGGAACAGATTTCTGAACTCTTTCCCGTTGGCTTTCATTTCTGATTTGGGGAAGGATTTCTGCTGCAAAAAGATTTAGCTCCAAGATATAATAAAACCACACTTAAAAATTTAGTGAACTTTGGAGCATCTGAAAGCTGAAGGAAAAGAAAACTTTCTGATAAAGTAACAATAATCCTGTGGTTACCACGGTTACCCCCAAAGTCTCTGGGGCTGTTTCTTATTTGGCTAGAGATAGTAGATGCTTCCCCAGGGAAGCCAGACTAACCAAAATGGCCTGTGGGATATGGCGAGCCCTGGGGCCCAGGCCAAGCACTCCTGTGGCAGCTGGAGCCACTCCCCAAAGGATGAGCTGAGCTGGGGAGGGCCTGACACTCATGGGCAGGCTTTCCTCTGCCCATTGCTTAAAGGAACCGGGCAAATCAAGCCCCACATGCCAGCAATAATCACTCAGTGACCACAATGATGGCAGTCACTATGTTAGATGCCTTACATGCTTTATTTCAGTTGGCCTCACAACAGGTATGAGAGAGGTATCATTCCCAAGTTGCCCATGAGGCAGCTAAGGCTCAGGGAAGCTTAGACACTTGCACCAGATCTCACAGAAAACGGTAGAGCTGGGATTCCAACCAGGGTCACCTGGACTCCAAAGTCCAGGGGATGGAGTACGGGCCCCATCTTTCAGCAAAAGGGACCTGGAACTTTGAGGACGCTCTTCTTCTGCCTCACCTCTCCCCAGTAGCACCTTCCTAGTGCCTTTCTCCTAAGATGATGCTGAGCCTTGTTCAGCAGCCAGTGACATCTTCTCCCTTACCTGGCCCACATGGGGACTTCAAGATGCTTTGCCAGATGCCCAGCTGGCATCTCAGTGCTCTGTACCTCAGCCAGTGAGCCACTTGGGAAAGGTATGATCTCCTCTGTTGGCAGCAGAGGGGGGATGTGAGCTCAGGCTGCATTTGGCTGTCCTGTCTTATGGACCACCAGATCCACCTGTAGGATGGTGGCCCTGGGAGCACCAAGGCAGACTGCCATTCCCCACTGTCAAGGTGCTCACAGTCTGGAAGGGGAAATACATGGGTAACTGCGAGGCCTTCTTGGTTTCTCTTGTGATCCAGGGAGACATGGAAAGCTACAGAGCTAGGACCCAGAGGCCATGAACCAGCTTTACCTAGAATGAAAGAAAGGCTTTACAAGAAGCATGGTCTTTGATCTGGGAGAAGAAAAGTGCAGACAAGAATTAACATAGAAAGCTTGAAGCTGCTGTCTTTAGAAGGGCTTGGTTGCAGGATTGGCCATTGGTTGGAGTCAGGGACAGTGGAGTTTGAAACATTCCCTAACTGATAAAGTTACTTTGTTGTGCCTAGCCTATTTGTACAATCCATTTTATGTGAAACATCTGTGTTTCTTATGGGAGTCCAAAACTTTGGTAGCTGCTAGGCAAAGAGTGCCTGTATGATCAACTCCCAATAAAATCCCTAGACTCCCTCTGAGTCTTGAACGGGCTTCCCTGGACAGAAACATCACACACATATGGCTGAATTTTTGCTGCTGGAGAAAAAAGTACAGTCAGTGTGTCATGGGAGAGAGTGTACAGGAAGCCTGAGCATGGACTTCTCCAGAAGCCACCTGGTGTCTTTTTCCCTAGCAGATCAGCTGTGTATCCCTTCACTGTAATAAACTGTAGCCATAAGACAACTACACAAAAAGTCCCGTGAATTCCTCTCGTTAATTATAAACATGTGGGTGGTCTTGGGGTCCCTTACAACAGGAAAGATGAGTGAGATTTTAATGGGAAAAGCAGGAAGAGAGGGCATTCCAGGTACAAGGAACAGCATATGTGAACTCATAGAAACACAAAAGGACATGGATTGGGTGGGAAGTAGTGTGGCTGCAGGAAGGCAAAGGGGGGTGTTGATGCACCTGAAAATGCTCAGAGAAACTAGACTATGAGGGGCCCAGGTGCTAGGCCAAAGTGTCTGGATCTTGTCTCACGAGCAATGGGAAACAGTCAAGTATATGTCTGTTCCAATGATCACTCTAGTAGCCGGCGTGGGGGGCCAGTCATGGGGGAACAGACAGGAGGCTGGAAGGCCATGGAGGAGGGACTACTGTGATGCAAATGGAACCTGCGTGAGCCAGGTGCTCCTTCAGCCACCTGTCAGCCCTCTCGCTCCCTTTCCACCCTTCCGATTGTCCAAGAACTCAGCCCATTCTGATGAAACCAGCTGTGCATTATTCTGCTACTGTCATGGCCCTGAAGAAAGCTGGTCTAGCCCAGTTGTATTTTTTTCCACCCCTGAGTGATGCACACAAGGCTCTATATGGTCTAACCCAGTGGTGCTCCACTGGAGGCAATTTTGCCCCTGCAAAGGGACATTTGGCCATGTCTGGAGACATTTTTTGTCACAGCTGGGGGTGGGGTGCTACTGGCATCTAGTGCGTAGAGGCCAGAGATGCCACTGAACATCATAAATGCATACGGCAGCCCCTCATGACAAAAAATGATCAGGCCCAAGACGTCAGTAGTGCCAATGTTGAGAAACCCTTTTCTAGATTAACACTGTCCAGTAGAACTTTCTGCAGTGATGGAAATGTTCTATCATTCTGCACTGTCTAATGTAACCACTAACCACATGTGGCAATTAAGCTCTTGAAAATGTGGCTAGTTGTGAATGAGGAACTAATGTTTCAAGTTTATTTCATTTTAATTAATTTAATTTTAATCTTAAATAGCCACATGGCTGGATAATGGCTACTGCATTGAACAGAGCAGATCTACATTCTCAGCAGGCTGCAGGGATTCTTCTTCAGTTCCTGAGGATAACCTCCTTAGTTTACATACTCTAGCTTTAGTATTTTCCCCTGGAAGAGGGACTGACAGCCATAGCCACCTCTGAGCCAGACAAACCCGTGGCCCAGGCTTGGAGGTTGAGCCCAGCTCTCCACCTTCCTTCCAGGTGAGTTCTCCTGGGGCTTCCAGCAGACCCGAATCAGGACCATCTCAACCTGTTTCACTGGACCTCAGAGGCAAGGAAGGAGTTGGGCTCTTGAAATTTTTCTTCCCCAGAAGCCCCTAATTTGCCCACTTCCCTCCTAGTCACCAGCTCTGGAATACTGGGAGGTCCAGCCAAGGTCAAACCTCAGGAAAGATGCTTTTGTTCTTTTTTTCTAGGATAATGAGCTCCTTGTTGCCCCCATCCCATTACCAGGGGGTGCTCCTTTCAGTGATTCTTCCCAGGAAAGAGAAAATCTGCTCTGAGATGACTCAATGTCTCACACAGGCAGAGGAGGCACTGACAAATTCAAACAGCAGCTTCTCTGGCTTAAAAAAAAAAAAGGAAGAAAAAAAATTAGGTTCTGTCCAACCAGGCATGAACCTTAGATGGGGAAGAGTTGATTAGGCTTGAATGCAAACCATGCCAGTGGCATAGAACAGAGGCACAGGATGGTTGTTCATAAGTGACAGTGGAATGAATAATGGAGGTAAAACCTTCTCAATAAAAGCTTCATGAGGTTTGTAATATTATTTCCATTTTAGAAATGAGGAAAGTAAAGCTCAGGTAGGTTAAGCAACTTACCCAAAGTAACACAGCAAGTACATGGTAGGGTCAAGATTTGAACTCAAGTCTGTCAAGTTCCAAACCTCATGTTCTTAGCCCTGAGGCACCTGTGGGAAGGTGTGTACATGCTGAACAGGTAGGGGTGGTGGAGAAATATCCTTAGGTCACTTGTCCAAGGAAAGCTCCCAGATTTTCTGGAGGCCTAGACAGGCTAGAATGTGAGACCGTAGCAGCCTCCAAACATCCCAGGACAGGATGAGACAGAGTTGCTCTCCCAGTTCTGCTTGGGAAGGCAGCCAAGCCCCTAACTGGCTTCAGAGATAAAGATGTTGTTGGGGGATGGCTATTTACTTCACAGTGGGAAACATACATTTCAATTTGCTTCATCAAAACCCAGTCTAGTGCTCTGGAGAGACTAGGGGTGGGAGAAGGGACATATTGGGGAGCTGGCAGGGACAGACACTGGGCTGAGATGTCCAGGGAACCACTCAGCTTTGAGGTGTTTGCACAGACTCCTAATTAAGGGACAGACTCACGAAGAAGCAAGTTGAGTAATGTTTAGGAACTGGAATCTGGACTGCTGCAAATCTCCATGTTGAAAATTAACCCCTTCTCTGGCTCTAAGACAATGTCTTTGGTAATTTCTTAGATGAAAGTGGCTTTACAATTCTTACCCAATTGGGCTCGCCAGAGTTAAAATGCATGTCCTTGAGCAAGGATGGCAAATACATGGCAAATGTCTGCCAGCTACTATCCTGCACCCATGACAGACATCACTAATCAATCAAAGCACTGTTTCCCATGGAGCCTAAACAAAGATTTAGAATTATTTTTAGAGCAGCGCTCCAGGCAGCCACTACCAATTGAATCAAATTGAAACAAAATCAATTTGCCATCCTTGCACTTAAAGTCAGGCTTGGTCTACAAGCCTTGCAGGTATGGTTTACAAGTAGATCTTATTTAAAGTAAGCTCACTAGAACAGAGTTATTTTCTCAAAAGCCATTACGATGCTAGGGTGGGCCCAATACAAGAGTGGGTGAACCCACAGCCAGAGGACCAAGGAGACTACAGTTTAGTGTGTTACTTCAGCTACACCTTGTGCTAAGTGATCTATCAAGACTCTACTTGACAAGCTCCAGTGATGGGGAACTCACTACCTTGCAAGGTAACCCACACCTCTTTTGGTCAGCTCTCAGCTCTGTAGGCTGTAGAATCAGCTGGTCTTGAGTTTGCATCCTGGCTTGTCCTGATATAACTCTGACTTTGAGCAAGCTGCATCATCTCTCGTGTACAAAGGGTGGGGAAATAATGCTTGCATCAGGGAGGTGTTAAATGTAGCTGAATGTATGTTAAACAACTTGCAGAATTTCTCAAGCTGGGTTGGTTTACAAAGCGTGTAGGTTTTCATTTTTAAACTGTGCCAAAATCTGCCTTACTGAATCTCGCTCCATTGGTTCCTTGGGGACCCCAGAATATGTCTGCTTCCTCCTCCCCACGACAGCCTGGCAGATGTTTAAAGACACATTTGAAGACAGAGTGTCATATCTTTTTCAGTTCTTTCAACATTTACAGAAATATTCTATCTAATGCTCACCTCCTCTTCCTTTGTTCTTAACATGTGGACCCAACTCTTGGGTTAGCTCTGACCACAACTGGGCAGGCAGGACTCTCACCTCCCTCATTCTAGGTGTCCCTAGACACCTATTCATTCATTCACTCATTCACTCATTTAACAAATACTTCACTGACTCTCTACTAGGTATCAGGCACTGCCAGGAGCAAAGACTACAGCAATGGACCCAGCAATAGACATAACCCCAGCCCTTTACTCATTCACTCACAAATTGTTCTGTTATTTCATTGATTTAACAAATATTTCATTGTGTCAGTCGCCCTGCTAGAAGCTGTAATGCAACAGAAAACAAGACTGATGTGATTCCTGCTTTTCATTCATTCAAACCATTAACAATTATTTATTAGTTTGTCAAGCATCAAATATGGGCAAGCCAAATATGAAGTCAGAAAAGCAAGAAGGGACTACAGGCATAAATACTATCAAGCCATGGGGGTGTTGTGGAAGCATATGACAGCAACCCGCCCTCGTCTTTTTATTTTATTTTATGATTGTGGCAAAATATGTATAACATGAAATTTGCCATCTTAACCATTTTTAAGTGTACAACTTGGTGACATTAATTACATTCACAATGTTGTGCAATATTATCACTATGTATTTCCAAAACTTTTTCATCGACCCAAACAGAAACTGTACCCATTAAGCAATAACTCCCCATTTCCCCCTCTCCCACTCCTGCTGGCCCCTAATCTACCTTCTCTCTCTATAAATTTGCCTATTCCAGATATGTCATGTAAGTGGAATAATACAAAATGTATCCTTTTGTGTTTGCTTCTTTCATCTAGCTTAATCTTTTCAAGGTTCATCCATGTTGTAGCATGTATCAGAGCTTCATTCCTTTTTGTGGCTGAATAATATTCCATTGCATAGATATACCACATTTTGTTTATCCATTCATCTGTCAATGAACTCTTGGGTTGTTTCCTCCTTTTGGCTACTGTGAGTAACGCTGCTATGAACATTTGTGTGTGAGTATTTGCTTAGTCCCTGTTTTCAAACATATTAAGTGTACGTGGTATTTTTTTATATTTTAATATTTTATTTACACAGAATTGGACTAAGCACAATTGAATGGTGCCCCCACCCCCCAATTTATATGTTGATCTACTGCCCATTGTGACTGTATTTGAAGATAGGGTTTTTAAGGTGGTAATTAAGGTTAAGTGAGATCATAAGGCTGGAACCCTAATCCAATAGGACTGGTGTCTTTATATAAAGAGGAAGAGACACAAGGAGTTTGAGCACACAGAGGAAAGGCCCTGTGAGGACGCAGCAGAAGACAGCCATCTGTAAGCCAGGAAGAGAGCCCTCATCAGCAACCAACCTGCTGACACCTCGGTCTTGAACTTTCAGCTTCCAGGACTGTGAGAAAGTCAATTTCTGCTGTTTCGGCCATCCAGCTTTTGGTATTCTGTTATGGCAGCCTGAGCAGACTAATACCGTTCATAATAGTTTCATCTTTGGTCCATGCATGACCAAATTTTATTATTAATTATTTAATTAATTATCAATTATTTGGTTACCCTGAGTTACAGTTGTAGGTCTTTACATAGTCGTGATGCTAATCCCTTGGTGTATTATGTGTTCTTCCAGCTGCAACTTGCTTTATCGAGTATGGTACACGAGGTACAGGCATCAAGATGTATTTCTTACTACATGGGCATTCAATTGAAAAAGCAACATTTAGGGCCGGCCCGGTGGCGCACTGGATAGTGCGCCGCTTGGGAAGCGTGGCGGCGCTCCCGCCCGAGGGTTCGGATCCCACATACAGACCGGTTCCCACTCACTGGCTGAGCGAGGCGTGGGAGCAACACCGAGGGTTGCAATCCCGTTGCCGGTCCCGGTCCGGTACGGGGGCAACACTGAGGGTTGCGATCCGTTGCCGGACATGGAAAAAGACAAAAGACAAAAAAAAAAAGAAAGAAAAGAAAAAACAACATTTATTTAAAAACATTATTTAAAAACAACAAACAAAAAAAAATTTTTTTAAAAACCTTCACTGTTCCATTGTCTTCATATGTAAGTCTATTGTCAAACTGTGTGTCTGGACTCCGTTAGTCTACTTGTCTGTGCCCGCACCAGTTCTATCACTGGCTGAATTACTCTGGCATCAAAATAAGTCCTGGGGTATGTGGTAGGATAAGTCAGTCCTCCTGGCTCTTTATCAGAAGTATCCTGGCTATTCTAAGCACTTTACTCCTATATATAAATTTAGAATCATTTTGGAAAGTGACATTAAAAATTTAGCACTTAACAACATCTTGTGACTTAAAAGATTATTAAAATTTTTCCAGGTGAAAAAGTGAAGGGAGGAGCAGGAGAACAAACCAGCAGAGCAAACTGCGTGTGTAAAGGCCCTGGGGCATGAAAGGGCAGGACACTTTGGAGGCACAGAGAGAGGGTCAGTGTAACTGACTGGAGATGAAGGCAAGCCTGTAGGGAACCGAAAGATTCTAAGAAGGAAATTGATATGACCAAACTTTCATTCCAGAAGGACTACACTGATGGGGTGGGGGAAGAATAGAAACCAGGAGACGAGTAGGGAAGTTATTGCTGTTGCCTGGGAGAGAGATGGCTTGGACCATTGTGTTGGCGGTGCTGGTAGAGAGAAAGTGGACAGACCTGGAGTTCATTTAGAAAGCAAATTTGGAATCAACAGGGTGTAGTGACTATGTATGCGTGCGAGGTGGATGGGTAGGAAGAGTGAGTGACACCCTAGTGTCTGGTTTGGGTGACAGGGCAAACAGTTGCTAGTTGTTAGAAGGGAACCCTTTATCCCCACTCCTGGTTCCCAGGAGGAGGGGTTTTCCCTGAGCACACGTGGCTCTGCCTTTCATGCACTGACTCCTCTGGTGGGTAAACTTGAGAAGAATAATTACCTGCTCTGCTGGGCTTTGTCCCTCTTCTTGGGGTCGAGTGTGACTTCGGAGGGCAGAAGTTCTCCTCTACTCCTCTGAGATACAAGTCTCACCTGGGCAGGACCCTCCATGCGGGAAGCCTGCTGCAGTCTGGCATGCCTGGGATGGATACACCTGCCAGGTTTGGGGATTTAGTACTATCAAGCCACTTGTCTACGAGGCCAAATGCCACATTTTCCACCTGGCCTTTAGCAGTAATAAACCTGATATTTTGGCCTCTATCTTTACCTTTTCTTTTATTTCACAATTTGTTCAAAACCTGGGAGGGGGAGTGGGGTACGATGTATTAGGGATTTTCTCACAGATCCTCAATATTTGGTGCATTGGTGGAATTAAAAAAAAAAACACCATTTAAATTCAGGAAGTCAAATCTGCAGATGGAATGGTTTGGGGGCAGCAAGAGCCCGTAGCTGTGACCCTGGGCAGGGTTTTTTTAACTTGATGGTTTCTAGAAGCTTGGATTAGGCTGAATGGGCTCTTCATAGTTACGTGGTTGTCTTTTAACAGTTCTGGTGTGGGCAGGGAAGCTGTGCTGTAAGCCAAGTGGTATTTTGACTTTAGCAGGTGACCGTAGCTTTGGATCCATGCAGCAAAAATTGGGGTCTCTGAGTTCCTCACCCAATAAATAGCAACCCCCTTCCCCATCTGGGGTTTGAGCACATCGAGCAAACAAAAGATAAAGATGGAGGCTCGCACATCTTCTTTCACTGCTGCATCAAGCGAGGCTGAAGGACCAGCCTTAGGTCTGCTACCTGGATCAAGGCAGGCTATCTCCCTGCAGAGACAGAGCAGCAAAATGTCCACTCCCTGTGGCCAGCTCATTCCCGAGATAACAAAAGGACAAAGAGAGACCAGAGGGGAGCTTTGGAAAAGCTTCCACATGGAAACCAGGACAGGGGAGAAGGCATTCTCTTCTAACACTCTTCTCTGAGATGGGAACTCAGGAAGAGGAGCATTAAGTTAGATTCCTAGAAGGAGCCTGCCCACCCACAGGGCACTCTGTGAAAGCTGTGAATTTAACAGTCAGTATATTGGGTTTACTTAGTCTGAGGAATCCTGACCAGGTACATCCTTTCTTTCTTTTGCATCCCCACCTGGCCCCGTCCTGCTCTGAGAAGGAGCTAGGAAGGTGCCAGTGAGGGTCAGTAGGTGCCAGTTCTGGACCTTAAGTACTGAGACTCCATAACCAGCACCACTACTTGAGCTCATAGGGTACCGAGCTGTGGAGCAGGTTCTCTGTTATTTGCTTTTGTGTTAGGGCCCGGCTAAATAATTCAGCAGCCTTTCTGCTCCTCCAGCATGTTTAGCTGTGGCAATTAGCTAAGGTTCTGTCGGAATTGCCTTGTTTCCAGCATTCCCTGACCTCTGACCCTAGCAAATTTAATTCTGCTCCTTTAATAATTTCTGAGAGTGCAGATTCTGTTGAGTGGGAAGGTTCCCTTCTGCAGAAATCAGCTTGAATCCTGAAGCTGCACACTGCATATTCAGAAAGATGAGCCATGGCTTGTTTGGTATGCAAGCAGGAGAGGTCAGCAGGAGTTGCTCTGGGTGCACTCTGAGGACCCAGGCAAAGCCCCACCTGAATGTGCAGACATGAAGGTGGGCTCCCCAGCCCCCACTGGGGGAGCTGCTGCCTCGGAGGCATTTGGTTCCGGGATAGGCTCCTTCACTGGATTCCTGCAGGGAACAGAAGAGCTGTGAGATCACATGGTACTCCAGGTTGGAAATGCATGCCCCCTCCTTTATTCAACAACAATTTACTTTCCAGGCACTAGATCCAGTACTGGAGGAGGCAAAGGTGAAAAATGGGTGGTCCTTGTGGAGTGCTCTATGGCCCCTTCAGGGAAAGGTAGACATGCGGAGTAGACAGGTGCAGAGGCATTGAGCCAGGATGGAGTGTAAGGTCACCCATAGCTTTAGCTCTATTGATAAGCACCTAAGCCAGGAGGGGCCAGCCAGGCCCCTGCAGAACTTTGCAACTGAATCAGAAAATGTCCAACTTTCCAGTGGCTGGAACCATAGGGCAAAGTTAGAGGAATGCGGGGCGACACTCTTCAAACTTGTGGCTGAGTTGAGGAGGACGGTGGTCTGCAGAGAGAGAGAGAGAGAGAGAGAGAGAGGCCAATGCTCAGATAAAAGCAGAAGCACAAGGGGGAAAGTGACCACTTCCTGCGTTTCCAGGCCTTGCTGAGGGCCAGCGGCATTCTTACCCTTGTGGGAGAGGGGTTCTATGAGCCACCCCTTATTTTTATAACCAGTTCCTCTTTTTGCCAGAGCTAGCTTGAGTGAGTTCCTGACACTTGCAGGCAAAAGTATTCTTAAGCTATTATGATGGAGTTGCAATATACTAGAATAACTGTAATGCAGGCAGGAGAGGAGGCTGGAGGGGCATGGACAAGGGGACATCTAACTTTAGGTGAAGGAGGCAACCAGGGAAGACTTCATAAAAGAATCAATATTAAATCACAGTCATAGAGGAATAATAACTGTGACCAACAGTCACTTTGTGCCAGACACTCTTATAAGTGCTCTGTGATAATCTGTGAACTAGTCTTTGTAGCAACCTAGGAAGTGGAGGTGATGATGATCCCATTTTTCAGATGGGAAGACTAAGGCTTGAAGAATTGCTTGCCCAAGTTCATGTAACTCCAAAATGGTAGAGTTGAGCTTTGCACTCTGGCCTCTGGCTTTGTTCATCCCCTGGCTGTACTGCCTCCCTTGCCTGCTGTACCCCTCCCCAAGCTTCACCACATAGGCTGGGCTGGGGCACTTCATGTAGAGGAAACAGTGTGCACAGAGAAAGGAAGAGAGAAGTAGGAGAGTGCGGTGAATCTGGGCATGATCATAATCTGTTCGGCCAGTGCAAAATGAGAACGTGGAACCTTTTGTTCATAAGCTCTTAGGAATTCCAACCAGGAGTGAGCCTGCACAGGTCCCAAACCCATGAAGGCAGCCAGGAGATGGGCAACCACCAGCACTGTTTCCTGTCTGGGATTCGAGAGGGAGCATGGTGGGTGCTGTGGTCCCAGACGAGAGCAGTGTGGGCCTCTTTTGCAAGGCTAGAGGGTTTGGATTTAATCCTGTAGGGACTGGGGAGCCATTGAAGGATTTTGAGAAACGAGTGATCCCGTCTAAGACTGTGCTGACATATAGCACTAAAAAGTGGGGTGGGGGGTGACATCATCACTCCTATAGGCAATTTCAAAAGGAATGTTCTGCTTGGGACCTCATAATCACTTGAGAGGATCCGGCCAAGATAGTTCAGAGGCTGTGGTGGGAAAATATCCATTCAGGGATGTTTAATCCATTAACACAGCATTTTAAAAAATTTTCCTCAACTGGAGGAAAATATTTAAATAGAAATCATTAGTGAGCATATTTCTGAAGCCAACAGTGCCTAAGAAGTCAAAAATTTTTCCCTAGAAATGAAACCTATTGAAGCTTTTCAACCCCTCTTTCTGAAGTGCTCAATTAGGGTGAAAAAAATCCATAGCTGTCCCTGGATTGAAACTGTTGAAAGGCAGGAGTGCTTTCTGGTTAGGCTTTGTCCAACCATGGTGATACAAATCAGCCCTTTAAGATAATTTATATCTCGGAGAGGAGTTCGGAAATGGGTCCGCTTGGAGCTAAAAGCATCGTAAATAAGCTTGGTCAGGAGACTGTGCCGGCTGCAGCAGGGAATTATAGAGTGGTCTCCCTGGGCCCACTTCCTCCTGGGCTTCATCTTAGCTGGTCCATGCCCATAGTGTCGAGGGAGACTGAGCCTCAGGGAGGGACAGGGGCCATCCTCAGTCCTACAGCAGGGCAGTGACAGAGCCAGTATCAGGGCTGTGCCTCGTGACTGATTAACGTGCTTATTAATCTCTTACTGGGCACTGGGACTGTAGCTCCCTGCGGGCCAGGAGCTGAGTGTAGAGGAGGGACAGACCAGTACCAGAGGACCCAAAGACACGTGGTAAGTACAAAGTATCAGTGTCATGATTAAAGCCACCACATGAACAAAAAAGCATTTGTGTGGGGCCGGCCTGGTGGCGCACTGGAGAGTGCGCCACTTGGGAGTGCGGCGGCGCTCCTGCTGAGGGTTCGGATCCCACGTGGAGACCAGTTCCCGCTCACTGGCTGAGCGAGGTGCGGGCGCAACACCGAGGGTTGCGATCCCGTTGCCGGTCCCCGGTCCAGTACGGGGGCAACACTGAGGGTTGCGATCCCGTTACCGGTCAGTAAAAAAGACAAAAAGGAAAAAAAAAAAAAGCATTTGTGTGTGTATGAGTGTGCGTGTACACATGCACACATGCACACATGTATGTGCGTGTATATACGTGTTCATACACATGCATCTTTGTGGGTGTGTGTGCTCATGTGTGTGTAGGTGTGTTGCAGCATGCATGTGTGTATTGTGTGTGTATGTAGATGTGCGCCAATATGTGCACACATACATGCACTCGTGTGTGTTTGTATGTGTGCATATGTGCGTCTGTGGTTGGGCTGGGGGCACCTAACCCAGTGTGGGGGAGTCAGAATTTAATCCAGGCCCTGAGGGTAAAGTGGTGGGTAAGGTTGGTAAAGTGTGGATGACGAGTTTGGCTGGGTCAGGAAGGGACTGGTTAAGGATCACAAGGAGGAGAGTGATTGGCCAGAACTGCACTTCAGATCCTGTAAATGCCTGCATGCAAGATGAAAGTATTTTTCTCAAATTCTTTCCTCAGGAAAGATTCCTTCCAAAGCCTGTCGTGTAACGAACAGGACGCTGTCTAGATTATTACAAAAAGCAGTACTGTTTGGAGAAAGATACGGTAGTCTGAAACCCCTTCAATCTGTCAGTAAAAATAAAAGACGACAGAGAAATTGAACACAGATGGAGTCATTCATTGTTCGTGGGAGTGTGCCCCCATAACTGTTGGGTGTTATTGTGAGCAACCCTTGCAAAGGTTGCCTTTAAAAACCAATGAAGGGGGTTGTTTATACTGAGGAGGTGGTCCTGAAGATGGGTAAAAAGGTGCCTGTGGTTTGGGTGTGGAGAAGCCAGATCTGTCTTTATGAAAAATAAAAGATATGTGAATTATATCTCGATAAAGCTGTTTAAAAAAAAGAGAGAGAGGGATGGTTTTGATGGGACGTGGGGAGTGGGCGCTATGGCCAGACTCAGGGCTCCGGGTTCCAGAGTCCAGGAAACTGTTGAGCCTGATCTGGGGGGAGGGCGGCAGGGGCTGCAGGGGCGGAGGGGAGGCTTGGGGGCGGGCGAGGGCTCCGCTTGCTTGCTGTTCACTCATCTCAGGTGGATCCCTCAGGGACAAGGGTGTCTCTGAAATGCCGCATTCACTCGGAGCCAGCTCCGTCTGCCTGGAAATTGAGGTGACAGAGATGTAGTGACTCCTGGCACTTGCTGTCACTTCCCATTTCCCTGCTCCTCCCAGCCTGGTCAAACCTGAGTGGAGGCTGGTCAGAGAGCCTGACCCACACCTGTGCCCTGGCCCTGTCACCCCTGAGGGAGAGGAGCCAGGATGGGCGCTGAGAGGGGGCAGGGGGTGTGTAGGTATGAGACCTGGGGACCCTGAAGGGGAGTCGGTATTCCCAGCTCTTTGTCCTAAACTCAGCCCGAGACTCTAAGGGTCAAACTCATACATAAACAAAAAGACCCTTCTCCACTCTGCCTGCCACTGGTTGCTATGGCAGCAGGCAGGTCCTCCCTTCTCCAGAAGTGTCAGGCTTCTGTCGCTGGTGAAAAACTTTCAGTGGCTCTCAGCTCCTTCCTACCTCCTGGAGAAGGACCCAACTCCTTAGGGGTTCCCAGTGTTCCTCCAGCCTGTTGCCCACACCCACATGCCAACCGCAGAGAGCTTCTCACCTGCCCCTGAGCACTGCAGGTATGTCTGCTGCCGTAGACAGCTGAACCACACCATCCCCTGCTCGTCCTCTGCTCCATGCACTCAGGGCTGCTTCTTTGAAGTGTCCTCAAACTCTACTCCTACTCCTCTAAAGCATATTGCGAGCAGGGCCTTTCTGAATTACAGACACCCTCTCTGTCCCCAGATCCCCTCCCTGCTCCCAGCACTCACTCTGTCCTCCAATTCCCCACCCCGGTGGGTGCTCAAATCTCACACCTTCCAGACACAGCGACCATGTCTGTGCCTCACACACAATCCCCGGCAGGGTTGGAGGGGACAGACGGAGAGAGAAGGGAGCTACTGAGCAGCATTCATTGAGCACGTCTTCAATGGGCCCTGCCCTCCGCAGACCATGTCCTAGGCTCTGGGGAAGCAGCATTAATGAGCCCTGGCACGGTCCCTGCTGTGGGTAAGTCTGGTGTCAGAGGCAGACATTAACCCAGTAAGTAAGTACTCAAACAGAAATATGACTACAAGTGGTGATCAGATAGCTGAAGGAAAAGAAATAAGTCAAGTTTGTAAGGTGTGAGGCACAGCGCTAAGAACTCAGCAGGCCGCCTCTTCTTTAACCCTCACAGTCTCCACGTTTCAGTGAGAAAACTGAGGCTCCAAGAGGTGACGGGACTTATTGGAGGACCCACAGCCAGCCTGGTCTGCTGAACTTCCAGGGACAGGTGAGTTTCCTGATCCACTGCATTTCTGATTCTTCCTAGCACCTCCGTCCCTCAGTTCCCACTGGGGAAAACACGTAAAAGGAAACAAAAGGAAATCGATGAAAATGGAGAAACACTTTAATTGCCCAAGTAACTCTGCTCTCTCTTACGGTCTGTGTCCTGCTGCAGAATACTTTTCTCCTGCCCGTGAGCCCACATGCCTCGGGGTCTGGCACTGGGAGTCTAGCTCTGACAGCAATTCCTTCCTTCTGCACTACACCTCTTTCCTCTCCTCTCCCTCTCCCCAGAGGGCACCTTGATCCAGTGCGAGCACCTCTGAAAGAACAGCAGCTTCCTCCCTCCCCAGGTCCCCTGGGCTCTGGCGGTGACATTGTCCATGCCCTCCATGAGTACCGACTCAGCAGTGCCCCTTCCATGGAGTTCCCTTCATAATCTGAGAGGTAAGGATGAGCACGTGTGTGTTGGTCATAAGATGCTGTACAAGGGAAGAAGCCAGATGCCTCTCTGGATGGAGGAGCTGCTGTCCCTGTGTCCCCCATGGGTGGGGTGGGTGGGGCAATGGGCATGTGGGTGAATAAGGGCAGCCCATGGGGAGGGGATCCTTCAAAGCCAAATAGATCTGAGCTCCAGCTCCTGCTTTTCCACTCTTTAGCTGTGTGATCTTGGCTTAGTCACTTAACCTCTCTGAGCCTCAGTTTTCTCATCTTTGAAATGGGACTAGGACAGTATACATTGTATCAGGTTGTGAGGAGGATTACATAAAACAGCATGAAAGATGACCAGCATGAAACCCAGAAATCCATGGATTCTTTCTAGATGAGAATGCCTTCTGCCATCCTCAGCTGGGGGCAGATGGGTGATATAAATACTCTCTGGGATAGTAAAGATCTGATCAGTTCTATAACACACACACACACACACCTACCTTTTCTCCTTGTTTGGCACTGGTGTTTTCTCCATCCTGGTTTTTATCCCAAGCACAAAACTATGGAAACACGAATGGGGAGGGGGATTCAAGTTCAGATGTGGAATCTGGGAAGGCTTCAGGCAGGAGGCAGAGTCTGTCTTGCTCTGAAAGATGGAATCATTAGGGATGGAGAAAGTGTGGAGAGGGTGTTAGGGGCAGAGGAAAGAGAGTGGGCAAACTCCAGAGATGGGATAGCACAGGCTGATTGGAGAGAATGACAAATAACACAAAAAACCAGGAGCAGGAGCTACAGGAGGGGGCCAGGCAGCCAAGGGTGCCCGGATGCTCAGATGCCAGGCTCCAAAGCTTGAGCTCACCCGGCAGGCAGCAGGAACATCATGCAGGGTTACAGCCCTTCTCCTTACGAGGAGAACACATCGAGATCACACTCATGACATCAGATGGGCAGGGCTGCTGGGAGGGTCTGGACCTGCCAAGAGGGGGTCAGGATGGAGCAGGGGAGAGCCATTCAAACAGGATCTAGGGACGTGGAATGGACGAGGGTCAGCAATGAGATGGGGCAGGATGAGAGAGAAGGAAATGCTGAGGCTCATGCCACATTTCCAGCTGAGGTCCTTGGGTGGATGGTAGTACCACTGATCAGGGGAGGGAGGCCGGGGGCAGGAGAAGCTGGGGCGGTGGGACAGGGAGAAGCGTTGTCAGGTGGGGACAAGTGGTGACCAGCTGTTGATGGGCAGGCAGCCAAGGCTGAGGGGAGAACTCAGACCAGAGGAAAGGTCTAGAGGAGGAGAACAAGCAGAGAAGAGGCCTGAGCATGGAACTTTCAGGAATATCTTTGTTTAAGGCATGGGGAGGGTAAAAGGAGCCTATCAGTGCGGAGAACAGAGAGGTAGGGGGAGGCTGGGAGTCTGGGGCCTTGTGGGGCTGCAGGGTGAGGGAATGGCACCAGCACAGGGTGGGGCAGCGTGGGCATGGAGAAGCAGCCCCTGGAGTTGGCAGTCAGGGGGGTGCTGCTGACATTGGGGGCTCTTCCTGGCACATGCTGTGGGTGACAGGCAGACCTCAATCTAGAGGAGGAGGAAGAGGCGTGGATGGTAAAACCTTCCACATGGAGGAATCTAAGGAGGAGCAGGGGAGAGGAGGGTAAGGCTGAGGCAGAAGGGGCTGGAGAGGAGACACTGGTGGAGTCGAGCAGGGGAAGGGACGGAGGGAGCAGGGTCTAGAGCATGGGGAAGGGGTCTTCTTGGAGAAAGGGGATGGATGCAGGGGGGCTGGAGACACAGACAGCTCTGAGGTGAGAGGAGAGGAAAGGCATGGGTGCTTTGGCCTTTTCCATAAAGTCAGAGGCTTGGAAGTGCAGTTTTCTCTTAGAGGTGGGGGGTGGGAAGAGAAGAGAGGAGGAGGATGGGAGGGAGGGTGGGGAGGTGCTTGGCCTGCGATGCACTGTGATGTGCAAACGTTCAGTGTAGAGCCAGGCTGATGGGGATGGATGAAGATTGGGGGCATCAGGAAGACTCTGCTCAGGCCATAAGCCAGCCACCCAACTCAGCAGCCCAGGACATGCTGGGGAGGCTACACGCTCGGTGCTGTTTGGAGCTCAAAGACAAAGCAAGCTGGAGGGCGGGGACATTCCTCCCACCACCCTTTGAGTTTGGTGACTTTCCTATACATTCTGCCCACAGCTGTGAGGTAGGCACACAAGAGAAGCAACACTCCCTTAAGCTGGACTGTAGGAGGGCAGATGAGTTTGGGGCCTTCGTGGAGCTGGCAGTGTTAGGCCTGGCACTTCTTCAACAGCCTGGTGTGAACTTGTAAACCCTATGTTGAGCACACCCTAAGGTGGCCCCCATGAGTCCACCCTGTGGAATCCTCATCCCTGTTGAGTACAGGTGAAACCTGTGGCTTGCTTACCGATAGAATAGGGCAAAGGTGGTAGGACATCAGTCCTGTGATTATGTTACATTATATGAGACTCTGCCTTGGCCCACTGGAGTGAGAGATTCTCCTGTAGCCTTGAAGAAGCAAACACTCATGTTGAAGGTAATGGTGGGTGCCTCTAGGAACTGAAGGTGAACCCCAGCTAACAGTTGATATGAAACCGGGGCTGTCAGTCATTCAGCTGCAAGGGAATGAGTTCTGCAAAAACCCAAATGAACTTGGGAGCTGATTCTTCCCCAGCTGAGCCTCCACATGAGAATGCAGCCCCACTGACACCTTGACTGCAGTCTCATGAGATGCTGAGCAGAAACCCCAGCTAAGCTGTGCCCAGAATTCTGACATACAAAGACTATAAAATAATAAATGCATGTCGTCCTAAGCTGCTAAGATTGTGGTAATTTCTTATGTAGCAACAGGGAGTTAATCTGACACCGGAATATCCATTCACCTACGCCTCACCCATTTCACCATTTATCCCCTCATCCACCGCCCATCCGCACTTCTGCCTTCTTGGCTATCACTCCAAACAGTCATTCAGTCAGTCAACAAACATTTGCTGAGATTCTGCTGTGTGCTAGACCCTCTCCTAGGGGCTGGGTAACAGTAAATGTGAAGGCAAACAGGCACTCTGCTCTCGTGGGGACTGCAGTCTATGTATCCAATCTTTCCACTCACCACCCATACCCGTCTACCCCCAACCCCCATGCCCATCTGCACAGCCCCGGTCCTGTCACCCACCTCCCGCTCATCCACCCACTTGCACCCTCATCCTCCCAGGAGGTGGAAGACTCAAAATATGGAAGCATGACTTTTAAAGTGTGCACTCACTTGGGAAGCAGAAATGTACTAGGAATTCACCACCCCGATGCTGGGTACTGGGGGTTCACAATTTGGAGGGAAAAACCACATAAAAGCACATAAGTGAGCAGGATTTTTTTCCTATATAAATAGACCTTGTGTTTCTGACATTTTCAGAGGTCAGGGGACCTCTGTTGGTACAGCAGCTCAGGGATGCCACTGAGGACCCGGGCTATTTTTTCTTTGTGCTCTATCTCCTTAGAAGGTCGGCTTGTCAGCGCATGGTCCCAAGAGGACACAGGGAAGAGCAGGGCGGCTGAGTTTTAGGTGCCACAATAGAAAGTCCTAAAAAGGAGAGGGCAAGAAAAGGGATTAGAAAGGACTAAAATGTTTCTCCTTCTTAAAGATATTTCTAAATAAGAATTACTTTTCCTTGAAAAGAATGCTTGCAGAGCATTATTGTACCCACTACCAACAGGATGGTATGAGGGGAGGGAGACGGCTGTTTAAGGGAATCTGTCCATGAGGGTGAAGGAGCAGAGCTGGATGTGGAGGCTGGGAAGGGGCAGTCCTTGCTCTCAAGTGACCTTTCCTGTGTGGCCAGGTCACCTGGGATGAAGAGGGGCACCAGGAACAAGTGAGCGGGCTCTGAATACCAGGTGTGACTCTGGGAATTTGTCGGAAGCATATTTGGAACTTGACATCGTGTTTTCCCCAGAATTTCATTTTAGCCACCAGCCATTGCCAGCCCTGACTCTGTGAGAATGGCTCCCACATTCCTCTCTTTCTCCCTGCCTTTCCTCAGGACATTGTCCAGCTCTCCCTTACTGGAGCTTGGCCAATAGTCCTCACGCTCCCAGAAACAGCTTCCACAGTCACATGATGCCACCAGCTTCAAAAACTCCTCTGGTTGGAGATGTCTGAGAGGTTGAAATGAGCCCACTGGACGTGCCGCAGGACATCTGACCAGTACTTCTCAAGACCGTCAAGGTCACAAAAAGCAAAGAAAGAAAGAGAAACCATCACAGGCCAGAAGAGGCTGAGACGTGACAACTCAATGCGATGTGGCACCCTGGATGGGATCCTGGAGCAGAAAGAGGACATTAATGGAAAAATTGGTGAAATGCAGATAAAGTCTGGAGTTTAGTTAATAGCAATGTGACAATGTCAGCCACGGTCTTAGTTCTGACAGAGTGCATTAGTAGTAGAAGATGTTAACGGGGGACAAGAGTGAGGGCTACAAGGAAACTCTCCGTTCTCTGCAACTTGTCTGCAAATTTTAAATTATTCCAAAATTAAAAGTTTATTAAAGTAAACCAACCTCTTCTTTTATCAATGCTTGATAAAATACTTGAGGTGCTCCATCAGTTTAATATAGAAGACAGTAGTCTTGCAAGTTCAAGGTCTTTGAAGAGTGACTCACAGGGAAATTCATAAAGATGGGACGAAGATGACAAGCTTTCTGTACTAAGTACCTGTGTCTGCCAGCTAGTATACAGCAGGTGGGCAGAAGGAACAAAGCAGGAGCCACTCCTGCCATCCTCCTGCACCCTCACCCCTGCCAGTTGATGACTGATTCATAGGCTCTGCATCTAGCTCAACCGACTTCTGCACTCGGTGGTCCTTCAACAGGTCCTTCAACAGGTCCTTTCTGTTCCTCAGACCTGCTCAGTTGCTGTCTCTGCACCAATGGAGAGGAGGGGAGAAGTTTAGGGATGAGGCACTTATAAACCCAAATCCAACAACTCTTATTCCAGCACTTGCCACATCAAACCCCACACAGGCCAGTTAGAGCTGGAAGAATCACCATGCTATCATTTATTGAATATATGCCCTGTGCTAGGAATTAAGCGCTAGAAATGAAACTTTCCCCATTTTGCCGATTAAAAACTACATCTGCAAGAAATTGTGTAATTTGCCCAACTAGAGGAGCAGAATTGGCCCCCAAATATCTTCATCTTATTCCTCTGTCCCCCTGAAAGAAAGGCCCTTCAGTATTAACTAGATAACTGCCCATTTTAAGAGGAGCAAACCAGGACTCAGGTAAGTTTTGCAGGAGGCCACGGAGCCGATTCAGGTCTGGCAATAAAAGAGACTCTCAGGCCTCTTCACTGTGGTCTCTCTGCCGCCTCTGAATTCCTGGAACTTTCTGGGCACCTCTGGCCCATTCCTAAGAAGTCCGGCTGCTCCCAGACCAGACCAGGGCTCAGACAGCTCCTCCCTTCCTGGGCAGGTATAGATTCCCTGCCCCACTCCACCTCCTCTCCCTGCCCCAGTATCTGCAGGCGCAGCTCAGCAGGGGGTACAATTACCATCTGTGTCACTGGCATCTTTACAGAGGCATATTTAAGTCTCTGCAGCACTCACAGGAGAAAGCAAGTAAATACGCAGTCCAGCAAAGCACTGAACCCAGCCTCGGGTCTGACTGCACGGAGGGGGCATCAAACAACTCACAGCACCACAGGGAAAAGCAAAGGAAGGAAGAAGATACTGCATCTCCCTTTTGAGATGTTGCCAAAGGTTTTCTCGGTCTCTGAACGATGCTTTCTCAGATGCTGCAGTGTTCCACAGGAATGAAAGGCAACCCTCATAGGCCACTGTGGGATGGTTGAGCCCGTGTCACCCTACGGGCCAGGGTACTGGTGGAGCAGCTACTGAGAGCTGCGTGGCCAAAGGAGGAAATGCCCAAATGCAGGTGTCCTGCGTGTTGATAGGGCACCTGCTTCCTCATCCCACCACAAGTCCCTAGCAGGGGGATGCATTGCAGTGAGCATCCACACTCTCCCTCAGTGGCCAGTAGAATCTGATGGACCATTGTAAGTTGGCTTGATACAAACAGGGATCAGTCTGTGCCCAGAGCAAGAGGGAGCAGTCTCTTGAGTTCTTTGGGAGAAATATGGTGGCCATTGGGAAGTTGCTTGTGTTCATTAAAAATATGTCATGCTAGACACATCGCACTTTTAAAATCAATTATTTATTTAATAAATATTTAGTAAGCATGCCTGTGTGCCAAGAATTAAGCTAGGCACTAAGGATATAGTTCTGAATGAGAAAGTCCCCTGGCTGTGTCGGGGCTTACATTCTAGCTGTGGGGGCTGTGAGGATTGAAGAGAAGACAGACAATAATTCAATAAACACTCAAGGTGATGACGGGGTAATATGTTTTACAAAGACTGGGAACTGGACAGTGAGGTGAGGGCTTTAGCTGGAATGTCAGGCAGGCCTCTTTGGGGAGGTGGCCTCCAGAGGAAGAGAAGTCACCACCAGCCTGGTGGGTCAGGTGAACTCTGCACATGTGACATTTCTGGATTTTAGCATGCCTTGGGAAAAACCCCTTTGTGTAATATTTACTAAAATGTGTTATGTGCTTATTCTGTGGCAAACGCTGTTTTATTTACACACTCAACAGGCATTTCATTTGATCCACGCAGGCACCCAATAACAGGTGCGTTTTCTCTAATTTGCAGAGGAAGACGTTGAAGCTCCAAGAGATTGTGTGTTGATCAAGTTGAGAGAGAAGTTTGGATCCTTCACCCCGACTCCTGCCCCTGCCTGGGCTTGTCATCCCGATGCCTATGACTGCACAGGCTGCCTTTATCAACAGGACGCAGAAATGTGTGTTGGTGACTCACAGCTTGTGAATGATGATTTCCAACGGCTGATGATAAGTAGGTGACCACTCTATAAAGGGAGATCATCACAGTGGTGGCTCAGGCTTGGTCCACAGCCCTGCCTTGTCCACTGGTGTCAATGATCTGAATGAGGGCTCAGCGGCCAGTCACAGTCCAGCCTCCTTTCTAACCATCCCTGACCATGCACTAGCTGTGTCAAGTTACTGGCAATTTCTGCAACACACAGCATGTTTCACACTTCCCTGCTTTTGCACAGGATAGCCCCCACCCTTTGTCTGGAATAGCCTCTGCTCTGGGTGGTGCAGATGATGCTTACTTCTCCTCCAACAGTGGCTCCTCATGCCCTTTTACCTGTCATCATTTCTAGGATAAAGGTCTTCATCCCAGTGCTGAGATACTCTTGGCTATTTTGACACCTCAGCTGCATTTCCCAAGCCCTTCTTGACTGCTTCCTGGGCTCTTTCATGCATCTCCTTTCTCAAGATCTCTCCCTAGAGTCAGTAGGTGCTCTGAACCGTCTCCCCACACTGAGGCCATGTGGCACACCCCGGACAGCTTTGCAATGCCGGTGCAGTGTGGCTTTGGGCACACATGCCCGGCAGCCTTTGCTTCTCTTTCCTTGAGGCACCACTTCTCCCCTCGTGGCAGCCACATCAACGACTCAACTTGAGTCCTCTGTCCCAAGTGGCTGCTGCTGAAGATGGCCTTTCCTCCCAAGCGGCAGCTGCAGGGCAGTGCCTGGCTTCCCAGAGGAGCTGGGCTTGAGTTCCCTGGGTTCTCCTCGCTGTGAGCCTTGGGCGATCACCACCTTTGGGCCTCAAGCACTTCATCTGCCAAGTGGGCACATGAAGGCACCAATGGACTTATCATGACTTTAAGTGAGATGATGGGTATAAAAGGGCAAGGGCTGGCCTCAGGGACATGAAACCTGTGCAAGGCACAGGATTCTGTGCTCAAAAGGGCCCTGCATTTGGTTTAATACCCTGCTCTCATCTCTCGAAATTCTTGGTAATTTTTGAACAAGGGGTCCACATTTTCACTTTGCACTGGGCCCTGAAAATTGTGTAGCTGGACCTGGAAAGGGCTTTTGAAACCAAAAAGTGCTCAAAAATGCACAGTGGGTGTTATGGTTTGAATAAGTCCCCCAAAAGTTCAAGTACTGGAGTTTGATCCCCGTTGTAACTGTGTTAAGAGGGTGGGAAATCTGACTATGGCATTTGAAAGGTGGGGCCTTTAAGAGGTGATTGGATCATGAGGACTATGCTCTCATGAGTGGATTACTCCATTCATGGGCTAATAGTTTAATGGGTTATCAGTGAGTAGACTCGTGGCTCTATAAGGAAAACAAGCAAGCATGAAGAAATGCTCTTGCTCAGACCTGTGTGACAACCTGCATTGCCACAGGACTCTGGAGAGAATCTCCACCAAGAAGAAGGAAGGCCCTCACCAGATGTGCCCTTTGACCTTGGACTTTCCAGCCTCCCAAACTGTAAGAAATAAATTTCATTTTCTTATAAATTACTCAGTTTCAGGTTTTCTGTTATCAGCAGCTCTTGTTGATAATGATAATACAAATATGCACATTCAGTAAAGGATTTGAATGTGTGTGTGTCGGGGGGAGGCTCCTCTGCAAGCTCGGAATGCTGGGCAGTATGAATTCATCTCTTGCTCCCTGTGTCCTTCCCAAGTCCCCCAGAGGCTCCAGAGTGCTCAACCTTCATCCTCAGGCTGCAGACTTTGTTCTAATTCTGCGCTTGGCCTAACTAGCTGTGCCAACTTCAGCAAGTCCCTTCCTCTCTGGTCACCACTTGACTGGCCTGCATACAGGGGGGCTCCCACTGGTCCCAAGCTAATCCTTTCCCTGGTGCCCTACACCTGTTGAAAGCCAGCTCCTCTGAGCCTGGCCAAGCAGCTCTGCCCCTAGCGGGCGTCCGGGGGATGAAACTCCCTTTCAGGAAGGCAGAGTTAGAGACACCACCACCTGCTCCTGCCGCCTCTGCTGTCTTCAGCCTCCAGGAGCTTCTTAGCAGCCAGCCCTGGGTAAGGTCAGGGTCCACCGGCGCACCTGGCAAGGCAGGGTGGATGCTGTGACTTGGGGGCTTTAGAGGAGCAGGGGTGGGGCTCCTCAGTGGGGAGAAATCCTTAGGGTTGGATCCAGCCTTTATTTAAAGAGGGGGATTAGACTTCTGTGACTGTTGTTCACTGTCTGTTTACCTCAGTGTGTGTGTGTGTGTGTGTGTGTGCGCGCGCGGGTGCGACAGAGCCTGTGGGTCAATGCCCAATATTTCCCTCTGTGCAAGAGTGTGTCTGTTAGTGGACTCTGGTGTGGCATTTCTTCTGTGGGTGACTATATCAAGGCGTGGGTCTGTCACTATGTGTCAGTGTGGGGAAGTGTAATAAGCTGGTGGCAGAGCCCTGAGTGAGTGGGCAAGGGAGACGATGTCAGTGTATTTGCCCCTGGGGTTGCTATTCTGTATGGGACTGTCTCAGATAGTGTGTGTGTGTGTGTGTCTGTGTGTGTCTGTGTGTCTATGTGTGTCTGTGCCTGAAGACGTGGCTGTCAGTGTCTAGCTCTGCACGGGACAGTGATCTGGTGTGTATCTAATTCTGTGTATTTGTATCAGAGTGCTACAAACTGTGTGGCTGTGTGTGTGTGTGTGTGCATTCTGTCCCAGTGTCCCAGTTTATTTCTGAGTGTATGCAGAGCCCAGAGTGTGAGTGTGTGTGAGTGTGAGTGTGGGTGTCAGTGTAGCTGTCTGTGAAGCAGTGATTCGGTGTGTATTTGTCAGACAGCGTGCGTCTGTTTCAGTGTGTCTGCATCGGAGAGAGTGTGGCGGCGTGCTCCTCTGTGTGGCGGTGCCCAGTGTGTTTGTGTGTCTGTGTCGGGGTGTGAGCGCCATAGTGTGTGTGTATTACAGCCAGTGTGGCTCTAATGCTAGGCTGTGTGTGTGTGTGTGTATCAGCGTCTTTGCAAGGCAGTGGCGCGTGCGGCCCGTCCCGTGTGCTTGTCTCTCGGGCTAGGGCCGGGCGTGGGACCCCTCCCGCGAGCGAGCGGGCGGGCGGTGCGCGCCGGCGCCTCTAGGGCCCGGCGGCGAGGTGGGGAGGGGGGGTCAGCAGGTACGCCGAGGC
>NW_007729591.1:62548-139755 GCF_000696425.1 Galeopterus variegatus
CGGGCGAACAAGTTTGTGTAGACGCGGCTGGGAGCGCGGCGGGGCTGCACCTGCTCGGGCTACGGGGCAGGCTGGCGGGGGGCGCCTTCCCGGGGCCTGGGGCCGCTTCTCCGGGGAAGGGGAGTGCGAGCGCGCGCGTGCTGCGGGGACCGCCCCGACGCGGTCGGGATGGGGCTGGGGTGCGCAGGGCAGTTGCAGAAGCCGCGTCCCCCTCGGAGTCCTGGGAGACCGTGCGTTTCCCGGGAGGGCGCCGCGGTCGGGGCCCGGAGAGGGGGCGAGGGCAGGATTTGGGGTGCGCACTGCCCCCCTCCGAGGTGGAGACGTTCACCCAGAAGCAGCCCTCTCGCGTTCCGCTACCGAGCCAGGCTTCCGGTCAGCGGAGGGTTTTCTCCCATCTCTTGGTGAACTTGAACAGAGGCAGAGGGGAAAGCGAAACGTATGTGTATTGTCGGGAGAATTACCCCGACAGAGCTTTGCCTCTTCCTAGGTGTGGACGGAGACCTACGACTGGAGGCCGCTAATTGCGTTCTTCTTTGATACTCAGAAGCGTCCCTGGCTGGGTCCCCTGCTGTAGGGTAACCTCCCCGGTGCTCTGGTTTCCTGAGCATCCCTAGTGCGCGGATGATACCTGCTCACCTGCTCGGAGCTGGCTGGCTCATGGAGACCTGGGGACGGAGGGCACCTCCATCCCTTCTGCTAAGCAGTGGGAAGGCTGATGGAGGGGTTCCAGCCCTCACAGCCTTGCCCTGGAATCCAGCCACTGGCCCCACTCGCCCTTCCCGGCTGCTCCCCAAATGGACTCGGGACCCCACTGTACTTTTCTAACATTAGATGCCATCATCCCTCGGTTTATGGAGGCACTTGGATTCTCCCATGTTGGGACCCCGTGGTTGGGATCAGGAGCAGGGGCCTTTTCTTTTCTCTGCCGAATTGCTAGGTTCTCGGGCCCAGGAAGTGAGGGCTGGTGAGGAGTGAGTGAGTGGAGCAGGAAGCCCGCCTGCCCTGCACTGTCTGCAGCACCCCTATTTGATGTCTGCAAGTGCTGGAGAGAGGGCCAGGCTGCAGTTCCCTTGGGGTATGGAGAAAGGAGGTTTATTTCTCTCAAGCCTGCCCCTTCCCCCCTCACACGAAGCTGGGCCCTCAGAGAACGTGCCTCAGTGGGCTGCCAGAGCCACGGTTTCTGTGAGAAAGAGTAGGAGCTGTCCTGGACACAGTGGCTGAAGGAAACTTGGCTGGTGGGCCGAGCCTGACCCCCTCACCTTCCCCAGGAGAAGCCCCCTGGCCTTCAGCTGAGGCTGCACCCTCCAGGCCTCAGCAGGACCATTTCCACAGCCCCTCTGGAAGAATGCCTTATTTGGAGTTGAGGGGATCTGCCTTGGAGCCCTATGGGGTGCTGTCCTGTGGCCTGCAGAATGTCAGGTTAGAAATGAATAGGAGCCTGGATTAGGCAGAAGGCGAGACTCCTGTCCCTCCTTCCAGTCTACTTAAGGAGGCAGAAGTGGATATTCTGGGCCACCAGTTGGACTACTGCTAGAGCCCGAGCCTCCAGCCCGGGTCGGTTCAGCCAGAGCACTGGGGAATGAGTCTCAGAGCTAGTTCCCTGTGGAGTCAGCCTGAGCAGGTGGCTTAGAGCCTCTGAATCCAGAGCCTCCATGCCCAGATTAAACCCTACCTGAACAGAGCCTCCTGGGAAGGGGTATATCTCTTTGTAGACACCCCTGGCTTGTACTCCCACCTGGCTAAGACCCCAGTTAGCCTTGATGAGACCAGCTTCCCAACTCTCCCTCTGGAGGCACAGTGCGGTCAAGGCCAAGGACTTTGGGGCAGCTCAGTGTTTAGCCCTTCTCTTTATTTTTAAGATGCGAGTGATAATTATACACACCAACAGGTGCAGAGCTGTCCTAAGCTCTGGGGCCAGGCTCGTTGCAGGCTGGCCCTACGTGTTTGCGGAATGAGTGAGTGAACAGGGCCATTCACTGCATCTCCCTGGGCCTCATGGTCTTGTTGTCACACTGTTTCCTTTAATCTCTCCTTGTCATGGCTTTGATAATCATGTTGACATATGGCCTGAAAAGTAATCAGAATTGGGCCACTTTTGGAGAACGTGGTCAGAGAGGGAATCTGTGTGCTGCCCCACGGTGTGGATGTGAGAAATGTATGGAAGAATGGGCTGGATTTGTCTTGTAAGCTATCAGATACGCTGCGCCTGCTGGTAGCTAAGGCGCCTCCCCTCCACTTTGCTTCACTTCTCTTGCTGCTGGAAAACCCTGAAATGGGAGCCCCCTCCCACAGAGTGGCTACCTTGGTGTGTGGTCGGCGGGGAGCATGAGGGTTCTGGGGATGGGAATGCCTGGGGTGTCTCCCTCCCGTAGCAGGAATCCCCTGTCCCAGTGGTGGGCATCAAGCCAGAGAAGGGCAGGTCTGACTTCGGTTTGGTACTCCACTTGCTTGCTGGGATGTCTCCAGGTCATTCAGTGGGATCTGAATACCTGTTTACCTGCCAGGCTCTGAGAAGGGCCCAAGACAGCCGTCAAATGAACAAAACAGGCTTCTGTGAGAGGTAGCCCAGAGATAGGCCAGAAAAGGTTGTGATTGGCTATCTCAAGAGTAGGATGGGCTCCAGATCAACCAACCAAAGAGGGAAATGCCAGCCCCGACGGTGGGTCCTGTCTTTCTTTGCAGCCCCGGCCCCTAATGCTGTGCTTGGAAGGAGCCTGTCCGTGGTGTTGAGCAAGTGAGGGCCATGCGATTTGGCAGCTGATACTACATGCTTGGAATCGGAGAGTTCAGTCTAGCGATAGCTGTTGGCCCTCTCTGTCTCAAATTCTGTGTCTATTTAATGGGGGTGATAATGATTTTGACTTCACAAGTTTGTGGGAAGATCAGTCATCTGTTCATCTGATCATTCATTTATTACGCTTGATAGTCTGTGAATGTACCTTGAAATCTCTCATGTGGTATATAAAAAATTACTCATATTTATGTGAACTCCAGCAGTGGGTTTTGTAAAGGATTTTTCCCCTTTGCACTGAATGGAGTTTTGACCTTACCATTATGTTTTATATGTTTTTAGCAACATTTTTTATTTTGAAACTTTTCTTTTAAGTTCTGAAGTTCAAAAGATCAAGAGACTTGCTTCTTCAAAGACAGAGACCCCACCCCATTACCATTTCCCAGACTCTGTCCCTGCCAAGGGCCCAGCAGGTTTATGTTAAGTGGGTCCCTTGCTTCTTTTCTCAGTCTCCAGGACCCAGAGGTGCGGGATCATGGAGTGAGAGCAGCATGGCCTGAACATTGGAGGGTGGCCAGTGGGCAGCATTTACTGGAGCCTGTCCTGTGTCCCACCCAGAGGTGGGCAGAGGCATGACTGTGCCTGTGAGGGGCCTACAGGCTGGGAGGAGAACAGGGACATGAGCAGTCAGCCTTGACCAAAGACAACACATCACCCAGACACAGCTCACAGCAGCATCCAGCCTCACTGTCTAGTGCTAGAGAGTGGCTCTGCTCCAGGGATCAGGCAGGCTTCAGGGAAAAGGTGGCCTTGGAGCTGAGCCTTGATGGCCCTGGAGCATTTCAGAGGCACGAGATGTGGCACAGGCATCCCTGGCTGACACAAGAGCATGCATGAGGGGTGTGAAGCACATCACGCTGGCTGGGCACACTCTGGTTGGGATACAGGGTTCTGGAAAGAATGTTCAGAGGGAGGGGCTAGAGACTGAACCAAGAAGGGTTGCTGCATGCCAGGCTGAGGAGCTCGGTCTTGGGCATCCAGGCCTGGGGGCCATTGCCTATTGTAGCATTGTTAGCTCATGTTAGAAAGATCACTTCTTAAGCTGCTGGAAGGGGATAGAGAGAGGGGTGGGCTCCAGATGACAGGCTGAGCCTGAGCAGGAGCAGAGGCAGAAGCTCTGGGGAGGGGCAGGGGAAGACAGGAGCTGTGAGCCCAGCCGGAGGCTCCCTCATGCGCCGCACCGAGGTCCTGAGGCTGAGACTCCTAGCTGCCAGTCATTGAGACTAGGGCTCCGAGCTGCTAGGAGCATGGTGGTGCCCAGCTCCTTGTCTGGAGAACAACATGCCTGGGCCCTGTCCTCTTGTCTTTAGGGCTCCTGCCCTGCTAAGAGCACACAGCTCTGAGTCTGGAGAGGTTCACAGCCCTTGCGGCAGTGGCCACAGGGGCTGATATCCTCCTGGGGGTGTCTGGAGTCATCCTCCCCTCAACTGTCACTGCCTGGCTTCTCTGGCCAGGGGCAGTAGAGAGGTGCAGTCACATGACTATACTGCAGTTGCCACTGGTCAGACCTGGGCCGGCTCTGAGCTCCCTCCTCCAGCCCCCAGCCCTAGAGACTGCCTCCTCTCCTGCCCTGGCCTCCCCCCACTGTCACCCCTCAGTCTGAGACCCCCAGGCCCACTCCTCCTTCAGGCCCAGCAACTGCTGCTCCCTGAGGCCCAGATGGCAGCAAAGTAATAGATAAGGGCTCAGGTGTTCTGAGTCCCCACCTGCTCTAGGCTCCTGCGCCCTCCCTGAGACTTCCAGGAACCCCTTTGTTCTGTTATTCTCCTGTCATTCCTGAGAGGGAACTTAGGGTCTCCCTCCCAGACCCTGCCCTTCTCTAGGGAGACCCCAGGACCTCTAGAAGGCCACTGGGCAGGGCAGCGTGCATGCACCTTTGTCCAGCCCCCTGTCAACAAGGCCCAGCCTCAGGAGAGGTGGAGCCTGCCAGCTTCCCTGGAACACTGGTTTCAAGACTGGAGGTACAATGTGGGAAGCGTGTCTTGGGGAAACATTCTCCAGACTTCCAGAGGAGGGAGAGGCCCAAGACACCTTCCAGCCAATACCAGGAGGCCAGAACGAGCAAGGCAGTATCTGGAAGGTTTGGCTCAGAGGTGTCATATGTAGCATCATTTCCAGGAGCTCCAGCCTGGCATGCTTTCGAAAAGGTACTGACGGAGGTGCACTAAACTCCTTTCAAGAATAAATCTTGCCTTGTGCAAAGCTAGAGCTAAGGAAAGGAGAGAGGTGGGAAGCCTAGTGGGCACAAGGTGGACTCTGGGGGCACATGACCTGGGTCTGAACATGGGCTCTGATTTGTCTGACCTTGGAAAGTGTGTGCTTCAGCTGGCTAAGCTTTAGAGACCTCGGCTCTCCAGTGGCAGTAGTAGGACATCTGCCTGGGCGGGTTGTATGGAGAAAGCGAGGTCATGCAGGAAGTGCACAACCCAGTCTCACCTATTTATTACCGCTGCAGGTGCTTAATAAACTGTGGCATTGAAAAAGTAAAGGAATTGCTAACAGCAGTCTTAGCGTGTGCATCAGCTTCAGGCACGAGTGGGATACTGGGCCCACTGCAGGGAGTGGGGGGCTAAGAGGGATGTGTAGGGTCCCCTTGAAACTGATTTCACCAGTGGCACACCTGCTACAGGCCTGTCCTCCAGCTTTTCCTCCTCTCTTTTGCATTCATAACCAACACATGCCACCGTCCATATGTAACAAGTTTCACGCCCAATCCCTGATTCAATCCCACAACAATGCACACTTACCCCCATCTAACAGACAAGGAGCCTGAGGCCCTGCCTTGTGCAGTGGTTTGCCCAAGGTAGATTTGCTACAGTGGAGGGTTTGCTGGCTTTGGGTACAGCAGGCACAGTTGATGGCCTCGGAGGCCTGGTGCAGACAGGCAGTGGCTAGATATCACCCCCCGCTCCCCTGGTATTGGCCGATTCTGCTGTCTGACTTACCTCGTGGCTTGGCTGTGAGTCCTTGTGCAGATATTTCAAGTCTCCCAGCCCACCCCCAGGCCTCTTTGGGGTTTAGCCACTCAACAGACATTTACCTGTACCATCACTGCTCTGCTAGCTGTGTGCTGGGATCTGGGGACATGGAGATAAATCAGGTGTGATCCACACCCTGGAGGAGCTGCCAGCCTTCGGGAGAGGTGAGCATGGCAGAGAGTGGGGTATGATCGGCAAATGTGATGCTGGAGGTAAAGTGTGGTGGAAGTCCAAGGCAGGGGGACAAGTTCCTGATGCTTTGGGGCATGCATGCAGCTAGTTTTCTGGGCTGGACATCAACTCTATGATTTTTAAATTTGGGAGTGACAGCTGACGTTATAGGAACTCTGGCCTACAAGTGGCTGTCTCCTGCATCTGTGCCTAGCACCTCCTTCCCAGACCAGGCAGTCCCCTCTGGAAAAGGGGGGTATCAGAGAGGACTTTGGAGGGCCTTGGGGAACCCAGGTGAGATTGATTGAATCCTGATTGATTAGCCCTGACAGCTCCCTTCCCCACCCCACCACACTCCATCCCTACTTGTATTGTGTATCTAAATCCTGTCTGTCAAATGCATATGGAATTCACACCACATCTTGCCTTCAAAATCCTGAACTGATGAACCATTACCCGCCTTTCTGCTCCAACTCATCAGAAACTTTCTTCTGTCAGTCACCCTCTCCCCTTTTGTTTTAGTCTTATAGGATTTTTCCCTGGTAGGACCCCAACCTCATAACCAGAACCCTTTTGTGGACAGACCTGGAAGCCCCTCTTTGTGGCATTGCAACATAGAAGGGGTAACCTAGAAAGCTCAGGCACTCTTGGTAACTTCCATCTGTCTGAAAGACCTCAACTATGTTAATTAAGCTGCGTACTTCGACGGCTCAGAGGGCCTATGCCTTTGCATTCTCCATCTCTCCCACATTTCAGGCTTTGTCCACAGCTCTGGATAAGTGGCATTTGAGATTTCTTTGCCCCAACCCTGCAGGTACAGCTTTCTGCTATCAGGATTTGCCTATCAATTTATCTGTCCTCTCATTCATCTTTAAAATGTGTTCAGGGACAAAGATCCCTGAGCGTCTACACTGTACCGGGCCTCATGCTGGGGGCTGGAGTTATACAAATGGATAGGGTATTGCCTCCAGCCTTGATTCGATCACAGTTCTGCAAGGATGATTAGCAAATAGAGGGAAAATTCTAATCATCCCAGGATGGTGATGTGGGATGGGGGTCAGCACGGGCTGTGGGAAGACCAAGGGGTCTTGACCAGGGGTGGTTGGGTGGTGGTCAGGGAGAACTTCTCCGAGGAGGCCACACCTGGGCTGAGCCGTGGAGGGTACACAGGGATTTGGCAGGTGAAGTGGGAGGTGAAGGCTTAAATGGTGGCACATGCAAAGGCACCGAGACAGACAGATGTTCTGTGGTACAGGTGGCTCTGCTGGAATGTAGTGTGTGTGTGTGTGTGTGTGTGTGTGTGTGTGTGTGTGTGTGTGTGTGAGAGAGAGAGAGAGAGAGAGAGAGAGAGTGATCGGGAAACTGAAAGAAAGGGCGCAGCAAGAAATGAGGCCGGATTGTGAAGGGGTCCTTGTATGTTATGTTAAGGAGCTTGGAGTTCATCCCCAAAGCCACGGGGAGCTATTGAAAGGGGTTTTAAGCAGGGGAGCACCATGATCAGATTTGCGTGTTAGGAGGATCACCCTGGCAGCCTTATGGAAGATGGAATGGAGGGGCCAAAGCTGGAGGCAGAGAGATCAGTCAGGATTTCTTGGGATTTTCTCTGTGGTTTTACAAATCTGACGAGGCTGTCTGGGGTGGCCCTGGCAGACACACCAGCTTAGAGAGAAAATAAAAGCTCTGGAGACCTGTCTGAAATGGCTTCGCAACTCAGAGTTTAATTCCACTTTCATTTGCTGATTACTGAGCCTGCCAAACCTGCCCCAGCCTAGGAGACCAGCCGACCCATATTTCCAGATCTCTGCCCTGCTCGGAGACCTCAGAAACTGGCAGCCCTCAGCATCTCATCCGAAAGGGTCATGCCAGTCTGGGCCCCTTTGGATCTTTGCCCTGAGCTACCAACCTCTCTGGGGACCTGGAATGCTGGACCCCAAGAGCCCAAACATTGTCTTTCCTCTCACACCCGCTGTCTGTCCTCAGCGCACAGAGCAGCCATTGAGCGCTGCACGGGCCTGGCAGGGGTCCCGGGCCACATTAGTTACGGGCAGTGGCTTAGTCACGCTTCTAGGGGCCTTTCTTCTGGGACAAGCCTGTCCTTGTGCTAAGGGCTTTCCTTGCACAGCAGCCCGGCTCATGGCAGCTGCAGAACCCTCTGCCAACCCCGACAGCACACTTCAGAGGCACTGCCGTGGGAACCAAAGCCCAGAGTGAGAGCTGAGTCCTGGGGAGTGGAGCATACCCCCCCTACCCCCCGCACCAGGTGTCCTTCTCTGTTCACAGGTGCATGGCCCAGGCGTTGTCCCATTCCTCTGGCTCTGGCCTCTCGAGTCCAGGAGGCCTGACAAGGCTTACAAGAGCCCCACCCTCCCTGTGCCCCCTTCTGTGTTAAAGCCAACCAGCTTCTGCAGAAGCCCCTTCCAAAACACAGCTCACAGTCCCAGTGCACCCTTGAGAGTCAGCTGACTGCACTCATATCAAGTGCCTGCTGTATACTCCTGCCTGGGCTAGGTGTGCTTACACGTGGTGGGGTCTCATTACAGGGGCCATGTAGCAGTTGAGAGTACAGGCTCTGAATACAGATCGTTCAAAACCTTGGCTCCTCTGTTTACCAACTGTGTGACTTTGGAAAAACTACGTTGTCTCCTTTTGCCACAGCTTCCTCATCTGTAAAATGGGGATATTACAGTGTGTACCTCATTGGGTTGGGGTGAGGATTAAGTGACATACTATGTACAATGTTCAGCTGAGTGCCTGACACATAGTAAGGACTCAGTAAAAAGCTGTTGCTGCTGTTCCTGCTGCACCTTGTCACTATTGCTGTCATCTCTAGTTCTTCACTACTGCTCAAGGGAGGGGTTTTCTACAAGGAAGCTGAGGCCCAGCGACGTTAAGCAGCTTGCCCAGTGTCATGCAACTGGCCAGTGGCAGAGCTGGGATTTGAACCCAGCTCTCTGTCCAGTGCTCCTGCATGAGGCGTAGGGACAGTGGACCCTCCTATCGCATCTAAGTGCTCTTTCTCCACTTTTCCAGGTTTCCAAGCCAGGACATGAGGGTTGGTAGAGCTCGGGGATACAGAAGTTTGTGACACCTGGGCAGAAGCTGCAGCTGCAGGAACCGGTGGCCCCTGGAGATGTGATGGTGCCATTTGAACTCCTGCTGGAGACGGAGCAGGGGCAGTAACCCCGGAGAGCACAGGCACATGCCAGGAGCCAGAATGCGAGGATGACGTCTCCGGAGGCCCTGGCCTCCCTCCCGCCTGGGTGCTAGGAGCCGTCCCCGGGCTCTAGCTGGGAGCCCTGCCGCCCAGGGGCATGGCCAAACCTTTCTTTCGACTCCAGAAGTTTCTCCGCCGCACGCAGTTCCTGCTCTTCTTCCTCACAGCTGCCTACCTGATGACCGGCAGCCTGCTGCTGCTGCAGCGGGCCCGAGTGGCCATCCCACAGGTCCCCCGGGCGCCTGGCCCCCTGCAGGCCTTGCCAGTGGCCGCTGTAGCACTGGGCATGGGCCTGCTGGACAGCAGAGCCCTGCATGACACCCGCGTCAGCCCAGAGCTGCTGCTTGGTGTGGATGTGCTGCGCAGCCCCCTGGCTCGGCCCCGACTTGGACCCCGCTGGCTCCGGAGCCGCAACTCAGAGCTGCGCCAACTTCGGCGCCGCTGGTTCCACCACTTCATGGGAGACCCCCAGGGGCCACCTGCTCTGGGCCCTGAGGCCGCCAGGCCAGCTGCCCACAGCCAAGGTAGGTGGTCAGCTGCGCATTTGGGAGCTGCTCTCAGGAGCCGTGCTCAGGGTCACAGATTCGGGATCCCCTTTCTCTGGCCCTGTGGCAGCTCATGGCCTTCACTGACTGTTCCTTCCCTTCTGCTCTGCAGGAGACAAGAAGGGCCTGTGATGTGGCACGTCCTTCGGGGTTTTGCTCACTCACCAGCTGGGAATGCATATGGTTCAAGGCTGAGATGTGCAGGCAGGTCACCTCGAACTCCAGCTTTGGGTCCAGACAGACCTTGGCTTGAATACTGGCTCAGCCACAACCTTGTTGGGTGACCTTGGACATGTCACTTAAGTTTTCCAGCTCATTTGAAATGGAGATAGAGGCACCCACCCCAAGGTTATTGTGAAGATTAAATGTGATAATATAGACCCGTGATTCTCAAAACAGGGTCCCAGAGCAGCAGCAGCATCACCTGGGGACTTTTTACAAGTGCAAATTCTCGGGTTCTCCCAGATGTACTGAAGCAGGAGCTCTGGGGTAGGGGCCAGCAACTGGTGTATTAACACCTTCTCCAGGTGATTCCGATGCATGCTTAAACTGGAACCACTAGGATAGAGGACCTTCTGTGTTATTTGGCACTCTGATTGGCAGCTCTTATATTCAATGAAAGTAGCTAACTCACATAGCATTTACTGTGCACCTGGAGATCTCTGTTAATGTTATATCCCATTTTACAAGTGAAGTAACTGAGGCATGCAGAAGCTAAGTAAATTGCCAAGTCGTTTTCTTTGTTTGGGTCTCCCAGATGCAAACCCTGAAACCAGGATTCAAATGCACATGCTGTATTTGAGATACAATCCCAAGAAACACTGGTAGGGGAACAGGAAATGAGACAGGGAAAGGAAGGCAGCCAGTGAAGAGCGTATTGTTGAGCAGGTTACCACTGGGCAACTGGAGCTTAGTCCAGCTAGGGACTGGAGGCAGAGGAGAGCACACATCTCAGAGTGCAAACTGGAAGTGGCAGGCCTGGCAGGCATGGCAGAGGCATGACAGGATCCACCATAGTCACATTGCTGGGATTCCAGCATGGGGACAGTCAGCTCCAGGTTGGAGCTCTTTACTGTTATGCAGACTCTCTGTGCAGGGCCCAGTAAATGGACCTGGTGCTTGGTGAGTACCCAGTAAGCATTGAAGTTGTTGGTGGATAGTGATTGAGCTCAATCAGCTTCTCAGCATCCCTGTCATCATCTTGCTTGACCATGTACCCTCCATCTCAAGAGGAACTGCTCTCTTGACTATAAAAAGTGTGGATGGAGCATAGAGTGCTAAGTGACAGAATATAAAAGAACATGAGGCAAGAGGGACATCTGGACCTGGGTTAGGGAGGGCCGTGAGTGCCAGGCCTAGGAGTTTGGTTTTATTTTGAGGATGAAGAGACAGTGCCAGGGAAAAGAAAGGAGCATAAGCTGCCTTTGCCTTAGGAGGATGACTCTGGTAGCTCAGTAGAGTGAAGACTGGAGAACTGTGGGGTTTTTTCTCTGTGGAAGGAAGTTTCTTAAGAAATCATCTAGGTTATAGCCTTTGGCTATAAGATTCCTCAACAAGGCTTGCACGTGAGAAGGAATAAATGAGGGATTGGTGTTGCAGCTCATTTTACATCAAGAAGTTGGGTCTCTATGTGGGTTTCACCCATGCATCTTATTTAGACTAAAGTGTAAATGGCTGGCAGAAGTCAATATGAGTTTCTTGAGAGGAAGCCATGTAAACAGCACAAGCTTTGAAAACAGATCTGGGTTCCTATCTTAGTATTGACCATTATTGGCTCTGGGACTTTGGGCAAATTGGCCTCGATTCTTCTCTTCATTTCTCTCAACTCACACTTACTTACTAAGGATCCACCACATGAGTTTCCATGTATGCTCTTTTCTGTGCCCTTGAGGAGCTCGGTCTGGTGGTGGAATCAGACACGTACCAAAATGATTACTGTAAAGCATGACTGAGGTATGACAGAGGCAAGTGCAAAGGGCTTGTGGGCTCATTAGACAGTAGTGACCTTTATAGCTGACCAGCAAAGGGAAGGCCTCGGGTTGACTCAGCTACAGCCCTGCATGTAGAGTATGCATGTCGCAATACCAATTTACTTTACTTTAAGTTACTTCCAGTGACTTAAGGACATGATGTAGGGGCTTCAGTAAAATCTGGAGAGATTGGGGTTGGATGTAAGCAGGACTGATACTCAACTTTATACACCAGTATGGTCTTATGAGTTAAAATATTAAAACACTTTTATGCCTGTTGAAACATTTATTGCTCTGGGCCCCTTGGGTGCCCTCTACACTCTGGCTGCCTCCCCAGTGACCACCCAAACCTCCCCATTACTCAGCAAGGAAAGGATTAATGCCTGGTACAGCAAGGGGCATCTCCAGGATCCTGTTTCAGTGCCTCTGAATGGTCACTGCCTCCCCCACCCCCACTCCCCAGGATATATTTTGAATACGCCCAGGATTTAAGGAAGAATTTGCCCTCCCTGCAGAATATAAAAACCAATTTGGGGGAGGCTGTGTTATCACATGGCTGAAGAGCTTCAGAGAATGCACAAAGGCAGGTCAGTGGCCTGAAAACCCTCTGGAGACCCCCTTCCTCCCATGGGGCTCCGTGAGTCCTACACAGCCAGGCAGGCCTCTCTGGGGAAAGTCATCCACAGTCCAGCCCTCGGGACAGCTGCTGGGGCTGCAGACAAAGCGGGCATCTCTTTGTGGCCCGGGCAGCCCGCCATCCTCCTGAAAGGGGATCCTGCAAGCCGCGGAAGCTGCAGGAGGCTCCATCAATCACCGAGCATTTCATTATACCTTGGACAACATCCATAATGGAATAAAATGTCAGTAAGTTTACTAGGGGAAAAATAGTAACTTCTCCATAGCCAGTTTGTTTTTTATTGATAGTAATTTCCAAAGACATTCCAATATCTTCAAAGCCATCGTTAATAGCCACACGGCATGTCCATTTTGATGTGCAAATGAACAGATGCAGAGTCACAGACAATAACGCGATGCCTCTGTTTCAGCCGAAAGTCATAAATCCGCCTCAGAATGTGTCCCAGCGTATCCCTCGGAAGTTCTTTCTCTCTTGTACATTCTCGCCTCTGTCGGGGAGTTAGAAAAGCCATTTGTTATTTTCCAGAAAAAAAAAAGAGCTCACCTCCTCCTCCCCAGCGGAGGGACTGTCTGCATCTCAGGCCCCTGCTACACACCGAGAAGGGCCAGCCAGGCATGGGCTTCCTCTCCACCCCAGTCGGTTCCATCAGAGGGCCCCTGGGGACAGTAGCCACTCCTTGCTTTCAGAAGAACCAGAAGCTAACTGCTTGACACCAATTTTTATCTCTTTTATTAATGTATTAATTATTCAGCTAATATTTACTGATCCATCCATCACGCATCCCAGGTTAGAGTATAGGATCAGAATAATAATAGCTGTTATTTATGTGAACATCTGTTACATGCCAAGCATTGTTTTGTGTAGATGTGCATCTGTTACCTCATTTAATCTAATTTTCAAACAGCCTTATGATGTAAGTAGTGTTATCACCATTTTAATGATGAAGAATTTGAGTTTCAGGGAAGTAAAGTAAAAATTTTTCATTATTAGTAACAATATATTAACAATAAAAACAATCACTATTGAGCACCTACTACACGTCAAGCCTTGCATCAGGCACTTTACATGTATTATCTTACAGAATTCTCACAACCACCCCATGGAATTTGCACCATATCTCCATTGTGCAGATGGGGAAGCTGAGGCTCAGGTTGCACAGCCAGATAGTGGTGGAACTGGGATTTGAACCTAAATCAGCTCATTTCCAAAGGCTGTCTCCGTTCACTCCCCCAGAAATGTGTACCAGCCAGTCTCCATCTTGGAAAGTCTTGAGCCCGGGCACCTTTAGAGCCTTGTAGTTAATTTCCCATCTACAGTGATAAATGTTTAATAATCTCTGAGCTTGTGTTTTGGATGTTTAATTGGAAGCTGTATTGGAATTTTTCTTTGCTGAGCAACACAGAAACTTCTCAAGTATTAGTTTGCTTTCACTAAGTAGGCAGGCAGAGGAGAGAAAGTTGTGCTTGCTGAGCTGGGTGAAAGCTTCCTGCAGTGGTGCATGCTGGCCGCAGTCATCCTCAGACTTGTATAAAGAAGCTTGAGAGGCCCGGGTGTCGGCAGACATTGAAGAAGGGGCTGGCTGTTGCTCCCCCTTCAGCCCTGGTGTTCTCTGATATGAGGATTTCTGGCTCCTTTGGGTCCTAGCGGGAAGGCCAGTCTCCTGCCATCTTGGTCATTCTCCTCTGCTGTGCCCTTTGGTGCAGTCAATAGGAACACCCTCTCCTTGTTTGTGGGCTCTCTGTTCTTACCCTGGCACCCTCAGGGCATATCAGTGTGGTTTTTAGGAGCTGGAACCCACTGTTCAAAGTTAGGTGTTGACATTGACATTGTGCCTAACCCTGATGGACACTGGGAGGTCACCAGCTAGGCTGTAGGCATGACCCCTGCCCTCCAGGAGCCTTTGATCGTGTTGCAGAGATGGGATACACAGAGATAAAAGATTTTAACAATAACAGCTAATGACAAGAGTCAGGCTGACAGACAAGTTTTTCAGGTACACATATAAGAATCCAGGGAGAGGAGAGACCATGGTGGGCTGGAGAGGACAGGGTCAGTGGCCTAAGCCTTCAAGAACAGGTAGGAAGCAAAGGGTGGACATGAGGGAGAAGCAGGGAAGGCCTAAATGTGGGGCAGGAAAAGCAAGCCTGGGCAAGGTGAGGCAGGTGGGGTGGGTATATTAGTCCATTTTTGTGTTGCTGAAACAGAACACCTGAGCCTGGGCAACTTATAAAGAAAAGAGATTTGTTTGGCTCACAATTCAGGGACATCTGCATCTGGCACGGGCCTCAAGCTGCTTCCTCTCATGGCAGACAGCCGGCAGGTGCAAGGAGATCACATGGCGAGAGAGAGCAAGAGAGGGAGAGGGGAGGTGTCAGGCACCTTTTAACAACCAGCTTTCACGGGAACTAATAAAGCGAGAACTCGCTCACTACCTCCCCCCACCCAGGAGGGCATTAATCTATTCATGAGGGATCCGCCCCCGTGACCCAAACACCTCCTAACACTGCCACATTGGGAATCGGATTTCAACAGGAGCTTTTGGGGTACAGATATATCCAAACTATATTAGTGGGCATTGCTCATCTGACAGTTGGGGAAACTGAGGCACAGATAGTTGAAATGATTTAGCAAAGTTCAGAGGTGGATTTAAGTGTGGCATTCACAGAAGGTCAAGTCACTCCTGCGTTGCCCAGAAATGAATGGTTGTCAGACCCCCCTCCTCCAAACCACTTAGCAGATGACCCTGAGCTGCTGCTTGGGACTAGATTCTTGGCAGGAATGAAAAATAACAAATGAGTCTCCCTGCCCTCAGGGGGCTCCCAGACTCATAGACCATCAGGACTTTACTCCTCACCGAAAAGCCAAAAGCCATTTGGGAGCTGGCAGGCTGCCAGGAGGCCTTGGGCATGTTATTTCCCAGAGACAGCCTAATTTCTCTGGAGGCTGCTGGGTGTGCCACAGGTGACATTTCAGGGGCATCAAGGAGCCGAATGCAGACATTCTTGGGGAGACGTGCAACATCTTTGCTACAGGTGCCCGATCCAGATCTCGGCACAGCTCTTGTGGGTGTGTGTTCACAGCTTGGGGACTGCATGATGGTGTGTTTGCAAATTCCCGGTGTGCCATTCCTTCAAAACACCACGGCGTGCGTGACATTTACATGCCCGATGCCGCGTTTGCATTGCACTGGCACTCTCCGGCTTCTCTGCTCATCTTCAGGAGATGCCCTCCTCCCTTGAGTGACAGGGCAGGGCTGAGGCAGACTACCCCGGTGCATGCATGGCTGGGTCAGCACTGCCACTGCTTTGTGATCATATCCCCCCTGTCCCCTTCCAGAGATTTCCCGAGGTGACCAGACTGGAGAGAGCTTGCAGTCACTTGGTCGTAGTGATTCCCACACAGGACACGTCTCTCACACTCCATGGACTCTGCTCACACACACCAGCTATGTAACTTACTCCCCTTCTGGGACAGCAGATTTTTTTTTTGAAATAGCTCTCCCTGTTTGAAAGATCTTCCTTATATTAGCTAGTATCAGACTTTCTCTACTAATTTCCTCACTCTGGTGCACAACGAGGCAACAGAAGTTGTGTCTCCAGACATTCGTGAGGCAGAGAGGCCTCCCTGAGCCTAAGATGGTGAGGAGGGGGTGGAGTCCACGGGAGATAACTAAGGCATCCAGTCTTGTGAGTTGGGGATAGTGGGCGAAAGTGGTGATCAGGCCGATGCTGGGTTCCTGGCAGGGCTGTTCGGGTGGACAGTGGGCCATTAACTAAGAAAAGGGGCAGGAAGCAAATGAGATGGGCATGTCCAGGTGCCCCCTTGGCTCCAGCACTGAGGGAAAGGTTGGGCAGCAGCCCTCATGCCCTGAGCTTCTAGGAGCCACCTTGGCCAGGAAGGAGAGATTCCCTGGGCTTTTCCTGGGGGCAGGCCCACAGCTAGGACCCCTCCCTTGTCTCCCAGGCCTCTGATCTCAGCTGTGCTTCCCTCCCCGTAGGCACGTACATTGGATGCTTCAGTGACAACAGCCAGGAGAGAATTCTGAAGGGGGCCGTGTTTTATGACTTGAGGAAGATGACTGTCTCCCACTGCCAGGATGCATGTGCCGAGCGGTAAGCACTGCACTGTGGACTGCTGACTTCCTGGAAGTAAGGCCAGACAGTCCCAGAATGAGGTGATAGCTTGGCTGCCGGTGGGCTGTCACAGTGTAATTAAGCATCAATTGTTCAGATCCTAGGCGTCCAGAAGGAAGAAAGTTTGTTGGCAGATGGCATGGGCACTGGGCTAGTGTCGGGAGATCTGGCTGCTAGTCCAGCTGTAGCAGGGACTCGCTGTGTGACTATGGTGAGTTCTTTTCCTTCCCTGGGTCTCAGTTTACTTACATGCTTAAAATAAAATAAAGGGTTTTAACCTAGATTTCTGGACCTTTCCAGCTCTGTTAGGAAAAGTATTTCTATCCTGTGCTTATAACGAGATTTGCCTTTTCTGAGGCTGCCAGCTCGCCCAGTGGTTACCAGACACTTCTCGTGTGCCAGGGAATGGTCCCTACTGTAAGGCAGTTACAATTCACTGTGTGTGTGTGTGCGCGTGCACGCACACGTGTACTTGAGGGAGATGGGTAAAACAGAATCACAGATCTTAATTTTCATTTATTTCTATAACCTCAGATTCTTTTACTTTGTTATGTCATGTAAATCCTCATCACCTCTGCTAGGTAGCAATTAATTATCCCCATTTTATAGCTGGAGAAACTGAGGCTGAAGAAAGGACAAGGTACCTATTACACATACTTTACAACCTGAGCTGAAACTGAGGATGACAATCTTGTTTTCCCTACAATTAGGGAAACTGAGACCTGGAGACAGTAAGTGATGTCTGAGGTCTCACAGCTAGTAGGTGGCCAAATGGGGACAGATGCTTGTGTCTGTATTTCCAATCTGGGCTTTTTATACCTAGATCCACTGAGAAGGGACTTTGAAAACATCACTTTCTGTACTTATGTTTCAGGTTGATTTCCAATCTTTCTTTGCCTGTAGTATTACACCTGGGTGAAAGTGGGTGTAGAAATGGCTGTGGAGGCAGGGGCTGGGCACCAGGCATGCTGGCAACACGATGCGTCATGTGGCCGGCGCAGCAGGCCGGCGTTGTACTGCGGCTGGAGCCAGTTCAAGCCGGCTCATAAGGGCAGACGTAAAATTCTTAGAAATGCAGCGAGCCCAGTAGCTTGAAATCATCTGTGGTGGCAGTCTTGACACCACAGTCATTGGCCAATGCTACAAGTCAGGACTCTCCTCATCCCATCCTGAGAATCAGCTTACCAGCACACACTGATTAAGACCCATTGTAACCTATAACCATGATGGCTCCTTAGGGGACAAAGCTCAGGGCTGACCAGAGGGATGAGTGGGGCTGGTTCAATTCATTTATCCCAGAGGAAAGACCGTTTCCTCAACTTAGGCAGGTGACCCTTCGGTCTGGCTGAAGACTGATGCCTAAGGCCAGCCATATGCTGAGGGTTGTGGCCCCTGCCTCCTCATCCAGACCTAACTCAGCTGCAAGTTCAGCCCTCATCCTGGCCCCAGACCTAGCTGCCATTGCCTGCCCCCAGACCCTTCTGCAGTTCTGGCTCTGGGCCAAGGTCCAGACTCACCCAGGCCCCGTCTCCCTGCAGGTCCTATATCTATGCCGGCTTGGAGGCTGGTGCAGAGTGCTACTGCGGGAACCGGCTCCCAGCGGTGAGCGTGGGGCTGGAGGAGTGTAACCACGAGTGCAAAGGGGAGAAGGGCTCCGTGTGTGGGGCCGTGGGCCGGCTCTCTGTGTACCGCGTGGAGGAGCTACAGCCCGGCTCCAGGAAGCGTGAGTGTGCAGCCCCTCCCTGACCTCTGTCTGTCCCATGTGGTCCAACTGCCCCTCACCCGCAGCCCCTCATCCCAGCCACGTGGGACAGACCGTGCCCTCCCTCCTTGGATGGGCACCTGGCAGAGTGGGAATGGGGCCAGGGTCCGTCAAAGATTTAATTGCTTGAGTTCATGACCAAGGCACATCTTTCCTGTCCCCTGCAGGAGAGAGAAACTGACTGGGAGGCTGGGGGTCTGGGCCTAGGCCTGCCTCAGACATGCTGTGTGGCCTCAGGCAGCTCACTTCCCCTCTCTGGGTCCCAGTCTATTTTGTGGTCTGCAGAGGCAGACGTAGATTTCTAGCTATAGGGCAGTCCAGATACTCTGAAAGTTCTCTAGGTATAAAACACCTGAGAATACTGGATAGAGTGCAGCAAACGTTATTGCACATGTGTAGCTGAACTAGCAGGAAAGTGAGCCAATCCCTGGACTGGAAAGTGAAAAGGGAACGAAGAGGCACAGTGGGGAGAGCAAGAGGTGACACCGTGCAGCCCTGGCTCTCAGCAGAGGGAGTTGCCAGCCTTGGTGGCCATGAGGTTGAGGTGTTAATGTCCAAGCAGGACAGGAAGGGAGGCCTTGGACCTGTCAGGGTAGGGATTGGACTGAAACTTCTGTATCACGTGGGATTCAATTTCACTGAAGTATAAATTAGTGAAAGTTTATTTGAAAAAAAGAAATCCCATCCACCAGTTCAGGGAGATAGAAACGAGCTTGTCTGCTTTGAGCTGAGCTTCAGGTGAAAAAAAGTCTTAGTAAGAATTTTTAACCACAGGCTTGCATTTGTGTGGATCTTGTGGTTTAAATTTATATTATCTGCCTTAAAGCTCCAACGTAAAAGTTGGCTCTGGGCCATCTGGAGGTGGCTGGCAGAGGCAAATGTGCCATCGACCCAGGTGGAAAGTTTCCCACAGGTGAATTGTCACTGAGTGCTGATCTCACAATTCAAAATTACAGAATTTAGGAGGAAATACTCAAGCATGAGGGAGAGTAAGCTGACACATCAAACAGCAAGACTGGACTCCCAAGGATTTCAACTAAAAGTGCTGTCAAACAGAGGTGACATCTGAGGGACCCAACTCAGGTTTGCCCTCGTTGCAAGGTGGGCCCACTTAATCTAATAGCAGAGGGCTCCTTTTAAAATAACTGGGGCCATCCTTTCTAGGATTGGGAGGGGTCAGGTGGGAAGGAGTCAGAGCATGAGCATCCGCCACCACTGGCAAGCGCGGGACAGTAGGTGAGGGAGGCCCAGCCCAGCGTCCAGGTACACCGACTCACAGGCGTAGACGCCCCTGGCCATGGTCCCTAGGAGCTGCTGGATTCGTTCAAAAGTGGTAGTAGATCAAAAGCTAAAGCTGCAGAGGGGTTTCTGGGAGAGTTCTCCTAGCAGTGAGTGGGTTTTCCAAGCAGTACAGAAGCCCATCCATGAGAAACATGGGTGAGCCTGAAGGCCAGCCGCAGCTGGCCACTGCGTATGGGGTCACAGTGCCAGGCTCAGTGTCCAGCCCTGGCCAACTAGAGCTTCTTAGGTGCTTTATGCATTCAGCTAGGATGTGTCCGGGAGCCAGAGGGTCCTGAAATGGCAACAGGTATGGAGACACCAACCACACACTCTTTAGCTTAGGGACTCACTAATGAGGCCATGAACTCAACAGATACTCATTGTCACCTGCTCTGCACCAGGCCCTATTTTGGCACAGGGATTTGCTGTGGTGCACGGATGTAGTCTTGCCCTATCACCTGGGCATGCAAATGGGCTTTCTGGGGTCCAGACTGCTCCATGCAGGTTTCTTGGATGTTTTATTTCTTTGGGTTCAAACAACATACCTGCCGCCAGTAAGACTAGGCCCGCATGTGGACTTGGGGACGTCCTACCAGCCCCTGCTGTCTGCCCAGTCACTGACGCTTACACGTGGATGTTTTGCTCCACGTTGCCCAATGTTCCGATCACTGCAGCAGCCCCACACGTCACGTTGGCTGAGCCTGCTGTCACGGTCAGTGCTGAAATAGGCAGGGTGTGGAGCCCGTGTGGCTGGCCTTTGCCTTCTTGCTCCCTTCTCGAGGGGATGAGCTGACAGGATCTCTGTCAAAAGGTGACCAGGTGACCACCATTGTAAATTGCAGCCTGTGGTTAGCAAAGAGAGTTCACAAGTAGTGAGACCCATGGGTGTGCTCCCCTGGTTGGAATCAGAGGTCAGGCCTGAGCACTTCATTAACGTCCTCACCTTGCAGGTGTCATTTTGCCCTAAGTGGCCCATGGGCTGTCACCTGGGGAGCAAAAGAGGGTATGGAGTGGACTGCACTGGGTCACTCACCAGTTGTAGTTTACTCTGTGCCATCATGTGCTTACCTCATTCAGTTCATTCATTTACTCAGCCCTTATTGGACACCTGCTGTGTGTCAGAGTCAGGGCTGGATGCAAAGAACACAGAGGTGACCCAGATGTACCCTCCAGGAGGACCCAGTGAGCCCCTGCTGTCCCTCCCTGTGGCCTGGGACTCTCTGGAGCATTGACCACTCTGTCTTCCTGTGTCTTCCCTATCCTCCCAATTCTCCCCTTGAGCCTGTGTCCCCCCAGTGTGTGTCCCACCCCCTTGGAGCTAGCTGAGAACCAGCACCCACTCCATCTAGATATTTGTTCTTTGGGGACCCAATCATGCCATGGGACAGGAAAAGTTTTGTGAGCCCAGCACAAGCCATCACCCTCGGCCTTCACACCAAAACAGGGGAGGCACGTGGTGGTGGGGAGACACAGCCCCATCAGGAAATGGCCCCAAGGAGATGAGGGAACAGAGATTCTCTGAGTCCGTGACACTCCAGAGTTGCAGAGCTAGTCAGTGGCAGTACCTGGACTTGGACCCAGACACTTAAGACTCTAAGTCTGGGCTGTTTTCCCCACACCAGGCTGCCTTCCTGCGTCTACACCCTAACAGGTCCATGTCCTGCCATCCAGACCACTGATGCTGTGGTCTATTGGGATGGGCTTTCGGATCCAGGGTTTGGTCCTGCTTGGCAGATTCCGTCTGGTGGGAGGGTTTCTGCTTTCACCAGGAGGTGGCAGGTAGAGAGTTGGAGGAGATGCTGAGCCCTGGGAGACCTTGTGTTAAAAGGAGCACAGAACAAGAATCATGATGCCGTCTAGAGAAACTGATGAGTCTGGAAGAAATACAAGCAAAGAAAAAATTCCAGGTTTGTTCAACACCAAGGGAGCTAACTAGGGAGCTGGACTTTTCCACCAGAAGGTCTGGAGAACAACATGGCAGGAGGCTTCCTTTGTAACACGGGCTTGAAGAGTATTCTTAGAATTTGGGTGGGAGTTCAAGATCAGAGAGAGGCAAGCCTTGCTAAGGAGCAAAGCAGTGTTGTGACTCAGATGGCACAGCAAGAGGGAATGTGGCAGGATTTCAGACTTCTGTGTCTACTTTTCTTTCAATGTGCGCTCTGGGTGGACAGAATTTTCTAGAATATCAGCCCCTTGGGTCAACTACTGTGGAATCTGGCACATAGTAAAGGCACAATCCAATTTTTTTGGTGGAAGGGAGGATGAGAAGGATGAACGGATGAAGCCATCCCTGCAGAACTGGCAGGAGAAGTAAGGCCTAAGCTCAGCAGTTTCAGCCGAGTGGTCCTTCGTTGGTGACCCTGGCTGACCAAGGTCCTGATGCCTGGTCTCTCTCCAGAGCTTGGCTTGTCTGCACCCTGTCCAGGGCAGTTTGCCCTCCTGGGTTTGAAATCTGCCCCTCCTAAGTATATTTATACCTGTCTCAGAATCTAAAGCCAGTATTTTCCCTTGTGACAGACACCAGCAACCGTGGGCGCACCATTTCTCACCAGAAACCCATTTCCTTCCCCACAGGGCGGACTGCCACCTACCGTGGGTGCTTCCAGCTGCCAGAGAACATCACACAAGCCTTCCCCAACTCCCTGATACAGGCTAATGTGACCGTGGAGATATGCTCGGGATTTTGTTCCCATAAAGTAAGACCGGTTATAATGTCACAACCCTTTCTTTGAACCATCCAGTGTGTGTGGTGGTCTCCAGAGAGGGGGTGGGTGCCTGTGCTGGGCTGCAGATGTCCACTTTGACATCTGGGTGGGAGATGAGGAGGGAGGTGTGGGAAGGAGGTGGCCATATCCCAGATGTCACGGAGATGGTACTGTTCCAAGCACTTTATGACGGGGAGCCCGTAGCCAGTGCTGGTGCTTCAGGGCTGGGTGGGGAATTGTCAGCGAAGGTTGTAAAGCTGAAAGGAGCATGCCTTTCTGAAGCAAGCTCTTGGCACAAATGTCAAATGTTAAGTTGACTTGGTTCACGAGCAAGAAGATGCTGGCTTGGGACTTGGGGATAGCTGATGGATTTTCTGAGATTTGTGCTGACAGTGTGGAGCCATGAATCTGACTCCAGGGGCCGTAGTCACACCTGTACTTTTGATTCAGCCCGGGCTGAGGAGTGGAGAGTGACTCTGTGCAAGGGCTGAGCTGGGTAAGCAGGGCCACTGTCCCTGTATCATATACTAGCTCTGGGGTAAGGAAAGTTGGTCAGGGCCAGATGGGACTTGCAAAAGACAGGATCGGGAGCACGTGAAGCAAGGCTGGGGAGATCCGTCAGACTGTGTCCAAAAAGTTTGGAGATCTTGGGCTGGAGTCCAAGAGTCTCCAGACTGGGGTGGATGCTGTGGTTCTAGAAGATGCCCCAGGTATCAGTAGGCTGGGGGCTGGGCTGCCCCAGATGTACTAGGGCTCAGTAGCCTCTCTGTGGCTGTGATGCCTGGCAGTGTGACAGAACAGGGCTAAAGAGAGAGGAAGGCCTTGGTGATGATGATGGTGATAATGTTGAGGGGATGATGATGATTGTAGTGGATTAAATTATGTCACTCCCTGAAGCTGTATCCCCCAAGTTTTATGTATTAGAAAGTTAGCCCCCACTAGACTGTTAAGAGGGTGGGAAATCCTGCTATGGTAATTGAAAGGTGGAGCTTGAAGGGGTGATTGGATCGTAGGACCGTGACGTAGATTTAAAATGGTGGTCAGGGGCGTGGTTCTGAGGGCTTTAAAAGAAGAGGAGAGTCTGTCTTGCTCTCTCTGCTTCCACCATCTTGCAAAGTGAGACCCCTGGGTCACTGTCGCTACCACCAGATGGACTTTGGACTTCCCAGCCTCAGAAAATGTAAGCAATAGATTTCATTTTCTGTATAAATTACCCAGTTCCAAGTATTCTGTTATAGCGACAGAAAATGGACTAAAGCAATGGTGATGATGACAGTGATGATGATGATGGTGGTGATGGTGATGGTGATGATGGTGATGGTGATGGTGATGATGGTGGTGATGATGATGGTGATGGTGATGATGGTGACAGTGATGATATTGATGGTGATGGTGATGATGAGGTGATCATGGTGATGGTGATGATATTGATGGTGATGATGATGGTGATGGTGATGATGGTGACAGTGATGATATTGATGGTGATGGTGATGATGAGGTGATCATGGTGACAGTGATGATATTGATGGTGATGGTGATGATGATGAGGTGATCATGGTGACAGTGATGATATTGATGGTGATGGTGATGATGATGGTGATCATGGTGACAGTGATGATATTGATGGTGATGGTGATGATGATGATGTGATCATGGTGACAGTGATGATATTGATGGTGATGGTGATGGTGATGATGGTGACAGTGATAATATTGATGGTGTGGTGATGATGATGATGAAAAGAAGTTAACATTTATTGATCATTTATTCCATGCCAGGTACTGTTCCAAGCACTTTACACGTGTTAACCCATTTAATCCTCATAACAACCCTATGGGATAGGTACTATAATTATCTGCATTTTGGAGGTGAGGAAACTGAGGCAGAGAGCTGGAGCAGTCTGCTTGAGGCTGCACAGGCAGTAGGTGGAGGATCTGGGATTTGAACTCACCTAGAGCTCCCTAGCCTGCTGGTAGTTTGAAGGGTGCAGGGGTGGGCTTCATTGGGAGCAGATGAGATTGGGTCTAAGGGAGCATGTCCTCTGCTCCACCCCCACTGCCCTCTCTCTGCCTCCCATGCTCCTCAGCTCTCTGGGGTGCTTCCCTCAGAGGGTGGATGGAGAACAAAGCCTTTCATGTGCTCTTTCCTGTTGCCTAAGTGCATCCTCTGAAGGGGCTCTCCTGCATCACTAGCATTTCTGAAACCACTGCCAAGGATGTCTTGGGCATCAGGGCTCATGTGACACAATGCAGCAAGCTGAGAAGGCAGTTTATTGATTTGCAGATGTCCCTGGGGACCTTTTCTTCCCCCTGCCCCTTGTGGGCAGAGCTGTGGGTCGAGGCAGCAGGGATGCCTGCTTCGCTGCCAGCCCCTGCTCATGCACACAAGGGAACAAACCACCCTCTCAGGGACTCCCTTGCACCTGCACCTCAGAGCAGTTCCCCAGAGAGACCCCTGACTGGAATTAGAAGATCTTGGCTGGTCCAGGCCAGGCTGAAGGCAGACCTCCCTCAGTCAGCACACTTAGAGTAGTCCTGCTGGGCTATGGGCTACAGGCCTTCCCACGGGTTATCTGCAGGGGAGATTTCCAGATCCCCATTGGCTACAAAAGGCAATGCAGGTTCGTAGAGGCGAGAGCATTCACACAGAGGCACAGAGCGACCAGCCCCATGGCCCCAGCTCCTGACACCACAGCCTGGACCTTTACATGCTGCAGCCTTTCGGGGTAACGGAGGGGAGGAGACAGAAGAGATGAGAAGCAGCAGGAGGAAAGGGAGCAGGCAGCCATTGCGGCCATGTGCCCTTAGTGTTTCGGGTTCACTTTGAGTGGGTGATATGTTCACATGGAACACAATAAAAAGATACCAAAGTGGAGAGTCTTGCTCTCACTCCTGTGTCTTTTCTACCCAGTTTCCTTCTTTGGAGGCAGCCCATGGTCCTGGCTTCTCATGTCCACTTTCAGGGAGACTCTATGAATATTCATGCAATTGCATTCTTGCCTGTTCCATTACGAACCCTGCAGACCACACTGAGCTGCCGCACTATTCTGCTCTGAGCTCTTTCCACGGGACGATCTGTCTTAGAGATCGTTCCGTATCAGTACAGAAAATGCTTTCTCATTCACTTTTCCCCATTACATGTTGTCCTATAATTTATTTAACCAATACCCTACTGTTAAGCATTTAGGTTGTTTTCAGTCTTTTGCTTTTACAAAGAATGCTGCAGTGACTACCCTGGTACATATGTAGGTCATTTTGTGTGAGTGAATCTGTTGGAATATATTAGCAGGAGACACGAAGTCAAAGAGTGCGTGTCTTTGTCATTTTGGACAACAAAGGTTATACTCATTTTACACCCCTACCAGCGGTGTGTGAGCGGGACCCACGCTGCCCTTGTAATCCTTCTTTTGGGGAGGGTGAGTTAAGGCAGCATCTTAGTATTCTGGGGCACCACTCTGCAGGCAGCCTGTAGGGCCCAGAGATTTCTGCCTTGTGGTTACAGACAGGAATTTAGAGATTTAAAACTCTTCAACTTCTATTTTCAGCCTTTCTTCATATTTACTGGCACAAACCCAGATTGCTACAATTTCACAGTGGAGCATTTGCCAAAAGATAGCTGCAGGCTCTTGGTCTCTTATGCCGTTTTGCACCTTAACCCCTTGTCCGGCTCCTTCGCAATGCATTTCAAGGACGGGTTACCTGCTCAGCTCTGGCTAGTGCAGCTGTGAATCATTCATGTCAGAACAATGTTAAGGGCGTCTGGGGTTCTCAAAAATGGCCTTTGCCCTCAGAGCACACAGCACTGGGGTCCGTGCTGGTGCTTGCCCCTTTCTCCAGCCTTCTCTGTATTGTCGGATGGGGCCAGAAGGATGGGTGTTTCCTCGGGTCCCATTGTTAGAAGCCACAGAATTTTGTAGCTGTAAGGAATGGTGTCACCACTTAGAGCTTTAACATTCAAAGCAGCTCTTGGCAGAACACATTTAGTGGGATTTTGCAAAACACATATGCTGCCACTTGTGATGGGTAAAGCCATGTGTTGGGTACCAGCAAAGCCCAGAGGGGCATGAGACCTGGTCCCACTGGAAAGGTAGAGCTCACTGCTGGGGAGGGGCTAAGATGGGAACCCAGGCAGCTCTGACATGTGGCAGAGCAAGGTCAGTGCCTAAATCAGGTGAAGGAGGCTTGGAAAGAGGCTTCGAAGCAAAGAGTATTGCCTCTTTTTGGAAGGGCTGGTGCTGGAGCATGTGGGGCAGTGTCAAGGTCGGCAGGTGGATGAGGGGAGTGAGTGCATTGCAAGAGAAGGCAAGTACTGAGCAGGACAAGGTGCTGGGAAAGCAGCCCAGGGTTAGTGGGTGGTGGGAAAGGTGGGAATGGGGACAAATTGCAGAGGGCCTTGGATACTCGCCTCAAAGTTCAGACTTTTTTCAGTGGGTAAGAGGGAGCTACTGATGGTGTGGCAGGGAGGGAGTGGTTTGACTGGCATGACACTTTATAACTGTCGGTAGGAAGTTCTGGAGCAGGGAGAGGATGAGAGCTGGTAAGAGAGGGAGTAGACCTGAGAGACACTCCAGAGGGAATTTACATGAGAGGACATGGGGACACTAAGAAGTGCGAACCACCCAGGGGAATGATGAGGCATGCTGGGGGGAAGAGAGGGCAGACCTGGCCAGTGCGGGAGGGGATTCCTCCATGGGTCCCTCTGGGGGGCAGCGTTCCTCAGGCCACCCTCAGAGACGCTTTCTCAAAGCTGCCACAGAAGCTGACCTATGACCTGGTTTTGGAGTTAGAAATTCCAGGTAGAGCAAGAATGATGCCCCAGGTGCAAAACCGCCCTCTACCCACAGAGTGGGTCTTTGGTTCCCATACCATCCGTCCATTCTCCCCTGCCATGCCCTTGGATGCTGGTATAACTTGGACTTAGTCCTTCTGTATTCTTAGCCCTCAGCTCTCAGCTCTGCAGATTCCTGGTGGGGCCTTTGCTGGAATTCTGACTTCACCCCACAACAAGGTTTCTCAGACTTGGAACTGTTAACATTTTGGGTTGCATAATCTCTGTTTTAGCATCTGTCTGTGCATTGTAGGATATTTAGCAGCATCCCTGGTCTCTACCACTAGATGCCAATAGCACCTCTCCCTGCAGTTGTCACAACTCAGACTGTCTCCAGACATTGCCAAATGTCCCCTGGAGGGCAAAATTGCCCTCGGTTGAGACCTATGGCCCTAGAGAGCCTGCTTGGCTGTGCTGGGCAGCAATGCCCGGGCTTGGCCCACACTCCCCGTGGCTCTGAATCCTGGGGAACAGTGGCCTTTTCTAACTATTTGGTGGGGATGAAGAAGCAAATTCTGCCTCCAGCACTGAGGTCTGGTGGGTGTGGGGTCAGCTGGAAGTTCATCTGACCAGGGCTGTGGAGGCCAGGCACCTGTTTGTGGGGCCTGGTTCCTGTCTTCTCCCCCAAAGTTTGGGGGTGGGTGAGAGGAAATCTGGGAAGGTCTGGCTGTACCTTCCTGCCGTGCACTTCGCTCTCCAGGAGGTCCAGTGACTTCTTCATTTCATCCTAATTTGGCTGAAAAACAAGCTCAAATGTCCTATTATGTGGGATTGGTTAGATTATGCCTCAGCCGTGCAGTGGACTATAATACAGCCATTGAAAATGTTTTCAAAGACGTTTATGATGGGAAATGCTCACACTAGAGTGTTAAGTGGGGCAGAGCCAAGCCTGGGGGTTGGGGGCTCAGGGCATAATTAGGGCTGGCTGGGACATGGGGCCCGAGAGCAGCAGAAGTGAGAGGTGGGCCTTGGAAGCAGGAAAAGAGGGGGACCCTCTTTGCAGCCCCCCAGTTTTGAGTGCCATCTGAGGCTTATTTGTGGCCCCAGATAAAAATCTCCACTATTTTTTGCTAGTTAGTGAAAATGGATTTGAGAAACTCCAAGAGTGTAGTTTGACAGAAAAAGAACATTTGGGGCAATATCAGCATCTTAATGATCTGATTCTCTGCCAGTAAGAGGGACTTGACCAATGTAATGTGTTTTTAAACCCAGGAAAATGATCTTGTCTAATGTCCTGATGGTATTGGAGATGGAAGGAGACCTGCTCATTCATAGTAGCTTTTAGGATCCAACGCCCCCTTTGCTTGGATGCAAGGTGAGAACAAGCAAAGGGCAGCTGGATATTTGCACTGCTGCTGATTTGGATCTGGGATAATTAATTTTGAAGCCCAATATTTGTGCACAAGTAGATAGACCATTTGTGGGAGTGTTCTGAAATAGGGCTGATGAGAGATATCTAGCACCATCTGCAAATAGGTAACCAATGTGTGACCCTTCACCAGCTACTATGGTCAGAGGCTTGTTCTCCCAGCAGCTGCTAGTGGTTCTACTTATAAAGGAACTGGGAGGAGAGGAGGAAGAGAGGTGTTACCCTTTCTTTTAACCTCCTTAGGGTATCTACAGTCTTCATCCAGAATATTAATTACCTGGATGTTTTCCCATTGACATTTCTTCTAAGGTTGTTTTTTTTTTTTTTTTGATCATTTAATAGTCGTGCTAAGCTGGCCACCTGTGATATGGAAAGGCTCGCATTAATGTGGAACCTGTTTGTTCTCTGCTGGGCAGATGCTCTTTCTAAATGCACTTGGATCCCAATAGATGCAGCCTGTCCTAGGTAGACTCATGGTCTCCGTGGGGCACCCTTTTTCCTGTCTTTGCCAAGGGTTGGGTAAGAGTCTGGATTTAGTGAACCTTGATAATAAGAATTTTCCCTTTGCCAAAATGCTATACACTCATTCCAACAGGTGACTGATATAGTGCTGCTTTGAATTTCTTCTTAAAAGTCTGTAGTAAGCCTGTTGATATTGTACTCAGTGTGCATTTTTAAGAACACTTATTGTTTGTTTGTTTGGAGGGTTACAAAGGTAATGCATATCTATTTTAGAAAATATGGAAGTGCAAAAATAAAAATAAAACTTACCTGTCACTTTGCCACATCAGAGAAAACAACTAATAACATTTTAGATCCTTTTGGTCTTTCGTTCTATGTGCATGCATATGGAATTTGTTCTGTAGATACTGAATCTTTCCTTCCCACGTTGGTTCCCTTTTCTCATTTACTATGTTGTGACGTTCTCTTTTGCCGTGCTGTGCTTTTCATGGCTGCACGTCATCCCATCCTCTACTGCTGGACATTTAGGCCATCCTTCCTTTCTTCTTTTTTCTTTTTTTGCAACAATACTGCCACAAACATCCTTGAAGATAAACCTTTGAGCACGTTCATAATTATTTCATTGGTCTGTATTATTGGATATGGAATTGCCAGGGCAAAGGATATGTACCTTTTATATGTCCAGTTTTAAGACTTTTAATACATTTGGGGACTTGGGTGTCCTAACCTCCTCCTTTCTAAGCTGGTAGAAAGAAGCTGGAGAGTCATAGTAACCTGGGTTCATATCCTGCTCTGCCACCTCGTTGCTTTGTGATCCTAGCCAGATCACACAGCACAGAGCCTTGGTTTTCTCATCTGCTAAATGGGATGGGTGGAGGTTAAAATGCCTCACCAGATCATGATGAGGAATCAGTGACTTTGTGGACATGAACAGTTTTGTGATTTATGTTTTTGGGTGCTCTGGAGTAGCGAGTGTTCCAGATGATGACTGTGATCATTATTATACGGCGTCCCCTAGTTCTTTTGCTGTGTGGGCAAAGTATGAGAAACTGCCTGCGATGAGGATCTGGTCCTTTCCCAGGTCGGCAGAAATTCAGGTGCCTTGGGATCCCCATGGTTTAGTAGTTTTCAGTCACACTGTGAGTCACTTCTCTGCCTGATGGATGTTTGGTTTTGACAGGGAAAGTGTTGTCTGGGGGTGGGTTGGTGGGTTAGGTAGTCGCTGTCTGGGGACTCCAGTCTTCAGACAGCCATCCGCCCATACAGGCATCCTGTAGGGTCCCCTGGAGATACTCCAACATTTGCCCCATATGGTCTTGCTTGATTTTTTTCTCACATCCATAGGACAGGTATTCCAGTGTCTGTTTAGAGTGTATGCTAGAGCTGCGAGCACCTCAACACTGGGCATGCAGAAGGGACTGAGTCCATTCTTTACATGGACAAGGGTATATACTGGGGGGTCCGGCGCAGCCCCTGCCCCTGCTCCCATGCATTTGGCTTCACCTTGTTTCAGCCCATCCAAGTTGCTTCAGGTTTCCTCTCTGAAAGGCATCTCGGAGTATTTCAACCCCGAGATCTCCCATTTGGATGGAGAAACTAAGACTCAATCCATCTAAATTTAAACTCACACCTGCAGACACCGGAGTCCTTCATCATTAAGCTATGCCGCTTTTACAGATGATAAAACTGAGGCTTGGAGATGCCCAGTGGTTTGTCAGCAGCCCACAGATGGGATTAAAACCAGAGGTTCCTGACAAAAAGCCTTGGGCTGTGTCCACCTCCCAGTAGCTGCCTCCCTAAACCATGTAGCCCCCATTCCCAGCTACGGTATCACTGGACGAGCTTTCATTCAACCTGACATTTGCCTGAAAGCAAAAGTCTGCCACTTTGCGCCCCCCCCCCCAGCCCCAAAGCCCCCTTTGGGGACATCTCCCTTCCTTTTTCCAGTGGTTTGTCAGCAGCCCACAGATGGGATTAAAACCAGAGGTTCCTGACAAAAAGCCTTGGGCTGTGTCCACCTCCCAGTAGCTGCCTCCCTAAACCATGTAGCCCCCATTCCCAGCTACGGTATCACTGGACGAGCTTTCATTCAACCTGACATTTGCCTGAAAGCAAAAGTCTGCCACTTTGCGCCCCCCCCCCCAGCCCCAAAGCCACCTTTGTGGACATCTCCCTTCCTTTTTGTATCTTGAATGTCCAGCTCTGCCTCTGGAGTTGAAGGGAACTGCCCTGGAGACAAGAGACTGGCAGAGCGACCTGCCATCCAGTTTGCAGATTTCATCAGAAATCTATCTTGTGCATGTGTTCGCTTCAGGGGTTGAGGTGTGGCGGTGTGGCAAGGCCCAGAACCTGAAGTCCAGAGGGCTGGCCTCTGTTCCCACTCACCTGACAGGCTGGTCACCACCTGCCTCTGAGCCTCAGTTTCCCCTTCTGTGATCTCTGAAATCTTTGTAATTATGTGTAATCCCAAGAAAGATGCTGGGGGAGGAATGAAGATGGAGAAGATGAGGCCCAGATATGCCGGTTTGTTAGAGGGGTCCTGTTTGGGCCCTTGCCCCTTGCCTAGTGGAATCACCACTTCTTGACACCCTGGCCACAGACCAAGCCTTTGTACCTGGATCCCTGCTGCTTATAGAGCCCCTGCCCTTGCTGTCTCAGGACCTGGCTCCAGGCTGAGTGCCCACCCAAACCCCAGCCCCAGCCCCAGCACAGGCTGAGCCCAGGCTCAGGCTGCAGACGCAGGATCAAGATCAAGAGTGCATCTGTTGTGCTCTCGGACACAGGCTGAGCTGTCTCCCTCTTTAACCCCTCGTCTGTTTGACTGAAACAATCCCACATCTGTGTTCTTTGTTTTTCTGCCTTGCTTTCTCTGGTCCTTTTTTCCTTTTCTTTTTCTCTGCTCTCTCTCTCTCTCTCTCCACTGTAGCTTAGGGTGGAGGTAGGGGGAGCAGGGAAGTTGGCAGAGAAATAAGATTCATCAATATTTAATTTTTATGGAAATCATGTCCTAGAAATCCCCAAGGGGCTGAAAATTGTTCTGTGTTTTCAGAATCCAGTGATGTTGCTGAAGCGGTTATGTTGTAAATAAAACTACATTACTGTCTGCAGCTCTCCCGTCGCTCTGCAAACACCCAGAAACTTGACAGTTTAATCCACTCAAGGAAGCAAAAAGGTTCGGGTCACTGGTGGGGGCAGCCCGTTCTCTAGCCCTGGGATATAAGCTTGTGAAGCATCAGCGTCGGCAGCGCTGGCACCACCGGGGAGGGAGGCAGAGCTGGCGTGCCCTGAGCTGATTTACCATGCTGGAAAATTCTCTTCCTCTGAACAGGAATCCCAGGACAGCAGAGTTCCCCCTAAGTTCCTGAGGTTGGGGAAGGTTTTTTTAGATGTAACAGGATTTCTTCTGCTGCTTAATGCCCAGTGATACAAGCGACCAATACCAGCAGAAGGATCACAGCCAAGTTTGTTGTCCACAGCTCTTGAGGGGGGTTGGGATCTGGAAAGGATGCCCATTCATTCATTCACTCATTCATCCATCAAACACTTACAGGGCATCTGTCATGTCCTAGACACTGATCTAGGTACTGAGGATACAGTAAAGTACACTAAACACACAAAAATTCCTATGTACATTCTTGTGGGTAGAGGCAGACAGTAAACCAGATAAATAAGGAAGATATATGGTATGTTGTATGGTGATAGGCACTGTGAAGACAAATGAAGCAGGGATTGTGGGTGTTTACCATTGAGAAAGGAAGGGTGTCCACTAAAAACCTTGTACAAGAGTGTTCAGAGCAGCTCTACTCCCAATAGCTAAAAACCAGATGTCCACAAGTGAATGATTTAGCAAACTGGTACTTCCACACATGGAGTACTACATAGCAATGAAAAGGAATGATCTACTGACACATAAAACAACACGGGAGGATTTGACAAATAGTTTTCTGAATGAAAGAAGCCAGGCACACAAAAATATGTACTGGGTGATTCTATTCATATGGCATCAGAATAGACACAACTAATCAGTGCTGATAGAAATCAGAATAATGGTTGGCTTCAGGGAGGGAGGGATGGCTGTGAAGGGGCAGAGGAACTGCTGGTGTCATGGAAATGCTGCATCTTGATATGCACTCGTCAAAACCGATTGCACGGTTCACTTGGGATCGGAGATTTTCATCCAGGTAAGTTATGGCTGAATTAAACAAAATTAGAAAGCACAGCAAGGTGTGTTGGCAAAGGTTGGAGGGGTGCTGCAACCTCAAAGGGGTGGCCAGGGAAGCCCTCACAGAGAAGGCCTTGAAGAAAGCGAGGGAGAGAAGAGAGTCATGAGGGCATCTGGGAGAACCTTCCAGGCAAGGAGGCAACAAGTGCAAAGGTCCTGAGGTAGGAGCATGAGTGCAGTGTCAAGGACAGTGAGAAAGCCATTGTGTCCGTCAGCTGGGGCTGCCATACCAAAGTTCTGCAGTCGGGGGGCTTAACAGCAGACGCTTATTTTCTCATAGTTCTAGAGACTGGAAGTTTGAGATGAAGGTGTCAGCAGGTTTGGTTTCTCCTGAGGTCTCTGCCTGGCTGTGGATGGCACCTTCTCCCTGTGTCCTCCTATGGTTGTCCCTAGGTCTCTGTGTCTAACCTCCTCTTCTAATAGGACTCCAGCCAGATTGGATTATGGCCCACCCTAAAATGGCCTCACTTTAACGTAATTATCTCTGTAAAGACACTATTTCTAAATAAGGTCACATTCCGGGGTACTGGGGGGGACACAATGCAGCAGTCACAGCCAGTGTGGACAGAAGTGCTGGAAACAGATTGCTGCGTGCACCATGCTGCACCTGGGTATTCGTTTCTGCTGCTGTAGGTGCTGAAGGTATTGGTGGGGGACAAGTTGGGATGAAGTTTTTGTGGGATCGGATGGAAGGAGCTGCAGAGGCTGCAGGTGGCAGTCATGGGGATCTCTCTTCACAAACTCAGGTCAGCAGGAAAACTTGCTTAGAGGAAAGCCAGTGTGTTCCGATTGAGGGTCAGGCCACAGATCTCGCTTTCTGTTGGGAAGTGGCGAGGGGGCCCACGGTGGAGTCTAGCTGGAGGTGCCTACAGGGCTTGGCAGCCTTCCTTCTACTCACTCAAGTGCAGCACCCTCCTTGGCTGGAAGAAGAATCAGGGGTGGGCAGAGGCTTTCACGGGGGCTGCTGGACATTGAGGAGAGGATCCAGCATGGGAGGAGCAACACCCAGCAGCACTTCCTCCCACTCCCTCCTAAGATGCCCCTCCAGGGCCCCACCACCAAGACTGCATTGCCCTCCCTGGGCTGTCTGTAGGACACTGTCTGTTGTCTTTCATGAGTATTGAGATCCCCGGCTTTACCAAGCCACACTCAGAAAATGCTATTGATTTTCTCTTACTTATTTATTTATGACATTTTTGCTGTGGGCAGAAAATAAAGAGGTTTGTGCAGCATCTCCCTTAGCAGTGAGATGTTTTCCCTGCCCACTGCCCCCTCCTGCATGCACTCACTCACAGACTACTGTCTCATCTCTCTGCACTCCAGGAGGCTTGGCATCTCCCAGTTGTAAGATACAGAGAGGGCAGAGATGAAATGGGACTAAATGTCCTACTTAGTGCTCAAAAAAGAATATGTGGGAGAGGTGGGTAAATGCATCTTTGAGCAAGCGATGGCCGATGCCCTGCGGGGTAAGGAAGTCAAGGCAGGCCCATCCCTCCGTGGAAGCACCTACTGCGTGCCAGGCTCCTTTCATCTAGCCCTCGTCATAAACATACAAGATGCATTTTATTACTTTTTTCAACCACAAAATTCAGAGAGGTTAAGCACCTTGCCCAAGGTTGCTCAGCAAGAGAACTAGAATTCACACTTTGGTCTTCAGCATGCCAGCACCCCAGCTCTCTCCACTGCATGGTGGAGACCCCCCGCCAAAGGGGAAAAAGAACCCACTGAAGAAACTGTTGGGAGCTGGCTTGGCCACAGTGAGACACCTCCCCTCTCCTGACCCTGGCAGGACCCCTCCTTTTTCAGGAAGCCCCCATTGGGCTGAGCACCTTGGGGGAACAAGGTCACTCTTCCCAACCATCCCCATCTTTGGAAAGATGACTATATGGGAATCTGCCCTGCTCTTTCCCACGCAGGTGCTCACTCACGTGGATGCCCTGCCCAGAGTGCTTTTCCTTCCCTGGCACTCATGAAATACCCAACATCTAGACAGCCCAGTTCCAGGCTCAGCTCTCTGCTCTCTATGCTTTCCCCAGCCCTCTGTCATAGTACTGCACACACTGCATTGTGACTGTTAACTTGTCACCCAACCAAGTGCCGCTTGAGAGAAGAAGACATGTCTTGTGGAGCTTTGTCTCCCTTGGGTTTGGGCAGAGCCTGGCGACGGAAGGGTGATGGTCATCCTGGTTGACCCCGTGCAGCCAGCAGCACGTCATGGTGCTCTTCCAGTACCTGAGCTATGGAGGAGTGACCCTTGCGTTCACTCGTGTTTCCTCTTCCTCTCCCCTTCCCTGGCAGGAGTTTCCCTTGGCCATCCTCAGGGGCTGGGAGTGCTACTGTGCTTACCCCACCCCCCAGTTCAGCCTGCGGGACGCCGCGGACAGCTCGCTATGTGACCAGGACCCTGAGGCGCAGAGGCTGGCGGATTACTGTGAGGTCTACCAGACACCCGTGCAAGGTGAGCTCTGCATCGAGTGGTGGCATCCGGGTGGGAGGTTGGCAGATCTTCCAAGGTTTGGAGAGGCCAGTCATGCCTATGTGTGCAGTTCTGGGGGAAAGGTGTTTGTGTAAAGTCCCCAGTGTGTTGGTAGGTGGTGGAGATCACAGGAAGGGTGAGGCCTCCACCCTCCCCTGAGGCGGAATGCCAGACTCTGAAGAACACCTGGCCCTTTTTCTAAGTATCTCTGGGGTTGAAGGTGGTAAGAAGAGCAGAGACAGGCAGGGCCCAGAAGGATAGCAAGGGCAGGGGGTGGGGTTGAGAGACATGCAAGAGCGGGAGCCCCCGGGCCACAGGACTGCCAATGCCTGCAGGAGCTGGGCATCCTCGTCCGTTTGGGTATCAGGTCTGCCCCAGCTGAGCTCAGGAACGGAGGAGAGGTGGGAGGGCCGTTACCACCTTTATCGCATAGCCCTGTGGGTTTGGGGCTTTCCCCTTGTGATTTCACAGGCTCGGAGCAGCAGCCCTGGGGAAGCTTGATAAGAGGCAGAGCCTTGCTTGCCTGAAAATAGTCGGGCTCAGGCTTGTTGTTGTCTGTCTCTGGGTGTGTAGCATCGCTCCGCCCAGCCACAACCCCCACACACACACCTCGCCTAGCTGATTGTGGAGTTCTCTGTGCTAAGCTGTCAGCCGGGGTTTGGCAGTGGCCATGGAGACAGTGGGGGCTTAGGGTCCATAGGCACCTCATTCCCCCCCTACTCCCACACTGGGGAGTGGGAGCTCCCGTGGTGGGCTTTCTCTGGCTAGCCACAGACCTGTGCAGCCAGGGTACAGGTGGTGGGTTCCTTCCCCTCTTTGGGCCTCGGTTTCCCCATCTATTAAATGGGAGTCTTGGGTCAAAACCAGTCCCTGTCTAGGGTAGTCTAGTGCTGGCTCTGTGAGTCATAGCAGAGGTGAGTAACCCTGTGGTGACTTCTGGACTTTCAGACACTCGGTGCACAGACAGGAGGTTCCTGCCCACTAAATCCAAAGTGTTTGTGGCTTTGTCGAGCTTCCCAGGAGCTGGGAACACATGGGCGAGACACCTCATCGAACACGCCACAGGCTTCTACACAGGGAGCTACTACTTTGATGGAACCCTCTACAACAAAGGTCGGTCAAAGCTGCAGAAAGGGTGGGAGGCAGCTCCCAGTAGCCAGATTGTCCCCTCACCAGCCACACTCCTCGGAGCACTAGAGCCATGCTTCCCACACTAGAGTGTGCATGAGAATCACCTGGAAGGCCTGTTAAAAGCATCACCTGGAGCTTGTTGGAAGCAAATCCCTAGACCCCCCTCAGACCATCTTGTTGTCTGTCCCTGGGCATTTCTCCGCCCAGCCACACCCCCCACACACACCTACCCTAGCAGAATGTGGAGTTCCCTGTGCTATGCTGGGAGCCAGGGTCTGGCAGTAGCCATGGAGACAGTGGGGGCTTAGGGTCCATAGGCACCTCATTCCCACCGTACCCCTGCACTGGGGAGTGGGAGCTCCCGTGGTGGGCCGCACATCTAGAGAATCTGATTCAGATGGTCTGAGGGGGGCCTTGGATTTGCTTCCAGCAAGTTTCAGGCGATGCTGAGGCAGCCAGCCCCAGGACCACCCTCCGAGTGGGACTTCATGAGGTGGTGCCTGTTCTAGATGCAAAGGAAAGTACTAGCAGCCTGAATTCCCCATCTATAACATTTCTTGAATCTAAAAAAATTTTAGAACCCTCAATAATTAGAGGTGAAACTAACTTAATCTGCCTTTTTAAAAAAATTTTTTGAGGCAAGGGGTAGTTCATTAAAATGCAACTTTTTAAAATAGGTCCAAAAAAAGTTTTATGATTTTTCATCTTTCCCTTGTAGAAATAGGAAGTCTCATTATGCCAAATAAATTAATTTAAATGGCTCCAGGATGTGTACTATTTAAGAATGAACAACCTCAGACAAGTCAGGTGGCATCTAAATTTGGCAAAATGTTTTTCTCCATAGTCAAGTGTTACAGCATTTTCTCTGGGTTTCTAAACCAGAGTTTGGTTTAGGAAAAGGTAATACTCTCAATAACATCCTAGAGAAATGGAAACTTCCTGAGCTTGGCAACAGGTTCTGGAATTACAACAATCTTGTCTGGTTGGGAAAAAGCCGAGGTTGTCCACATAACCCAGCCCCATCTTCCTTGGGAGTCTTGAGTGTTGCAGGCACCTGCAAGTGAGGGAGGAAGTAGCCAGATGAAGCTCATGATTCTGCCCACTATGGCAAAGTCCCCTGGTAATCACCCAGTGTGCCCAGGCTGCATTCACCCACCTTGTTCATCTGGAAGGCTTGCCTTATTCAAGCAGCTGGCTGTTTTGGTCTACATATGGCTAACTAGCCCAATGATTGGAATAGCCAGGCGTAAGGGTTGGGATAAGAATGCCTCAAAGAGGCTTTAGAGATACTCAGCACATCTTTGAACCTTCCAGGACTGGTTACATGTAGCCACTGGCCTCAGAATACTGATGGAATGATGACACACACACATGCGAAATTCACAAGGCAGCTCCAATGCCAAAATGCCAATCTGTTGTGTCAGGTGAATGTGGTCTGAGCTGCAAGGCAGAATAGCTGTCATTGGAATAGGCTGAGGCAGTACCAAAGGCACCCTAGGTCTCACAGTTGTCGAAGACCAGATTTCAAGTTTATTTAGCTCATGTTTTGAATGTTCCTTTCATGGCATTTCCCAGACATTTGATAGAATGAATCAAAGCAAAGCTTTTTGTGTTTGGCCTGTGGTAGAGATAAGTTTAAAACATGTTGAGTTTCATTGGGAAAATTCAGACTTCCAAATTCAAAAGAGGCTTGCATTTTTCAGGCATCAAAGAACACTTCACTGCTTGCTGTAGATATAAATGCTTCCCAGCTACTCTTGAAGGGGGGCAGGTCGTAGGACTTGTTTTGTTTCCAAGAGTGCATGATAAGCTCTTGAGCCTCTATGGAGCATGTCCCCAGAGCTGGATGGCATGGACTACGTTGGGATGTGGCCGGGAGATGAGGTTCAGGAGACATCTTTCCAGGGAGCCTTCTTGGAGATCCCAGTGTTTGTTCCCCCTACTCTTTGTTCCCATAAGCCCCTATGTTCTGTTCTTGGGCTACTCAGCCTACTAGACTGTAAGCTTAAAGACAAGGTCTGAGTCTTATCCTTTTATTCCCAACATAAAGTCCAACACAATGAGCACACATAACCTTTGTTGATAAACATGAGACTGAATGGATGGACAGAGTCTGGCCCTCTCAGCCAGTAGTCATGCAGGTTCTCAGTGCCCAGTACTGTATCAAGGGACCGAGAAAGGAGACGGGCCACAAAGAGATTTGTCAATGGGAGCAAGTCTCTACTCATAAAAAAAAAATGGGCTTTGGGTTCCTCAGGGCTAGGCTGAAACACTGTGGATGAGACCTTGACCAGACCTGCTCTGGGGCCTGAGGTGGAGAATCTCCATATATGCAGGCTGGGGCCCTGTTATAGGACAATTGCATAGAGCAGAGGGTGGGGCTGCAGCTGTTCACAGCCCTTGAGCCTGACGGTGGGGAGGTGAGGGGAAGTTGGGGGCCGCCTAGGGATATACAAAGCCATGTGGAGAGAGCCCAGGCACCGTTTCCATGGTACTGTGTGATCTTGGGCAAGTCATGCACTCACTCTGAGCCTCAGTCTCTTCATCTGGCTATACCCGCAGCTATGGTTAACTCATGAGGTTATTTGTGATACTCATGTGAAATTATCTCCAAGAAAATACCCAAAATGTATGTACGTATCTCCAGTGTACTCTTAGATGCCTCCTACTCTCACTGTCCCTCAGTCAGGGGTCACTCCTGTGGTGGCTGCTCCAGTCACCATCCACAGGTCCTTCCCATGCCCTCTGTTCATGCCACCCAGGAGGACCCTGATACTGGCTTCCCCTCAGGGTTGCAGGTTAGTGCTCAGACCTATCTGCTGCTGTGGGACAGGGGCCCCATGGACACCTCCCTTCACAGAACCCTGTCATTTCTCCTGTCAGGGTTCAAGGGTGAGAAGGACCACTGGCGGAGCCGGCGCACCATCTGTGTGAAGACCCATGAGAGTGGCAGAAGGGAGATCGAGATGTTCGACTCAGCCATCCTGCTGATCCGGAACCCGTACCGATCCCTCATGGCTGAATTCAACAGGAAATGTGCGGGGCACTTGGGCTACGCAGCAGACCGCAACTGGAAGAGCAAAGGTAAATGGAGCTGGTGGTTGGCTTGTCAGTGCAGACAGGGTGCCTGTTGGGATGCAGGATCAGTACACAGTACACAGTACACAGTCCTCTGGGGACTTACTGCTGCTGTGCCTGGACGCATGCTCACCTCTTCCCCACCCTTCCATGCCTGTTCAGATCCATACATCACGGTGTTTTACACGGATACCAGCTCAATGGCCAAGAATCTCCTCTGTCCCCACCAAATGGGGTAGTGGGGTGATATACACCCCTTTTCTATCCCTGCACATACCCAGGCACTCACACAGAGCTGTGAGAAGAGCACTGGTATTGTGTGCAGGTGGTCCTGGTTTGCAACTTCCTCTGCCTCCAGAACCAGGTCCCTCCTTCATAAAGTGAGACAGCACCCTACTTCTCATGGGGCATTCAGAGATCAGGGTGATACTGTGTGTGTTGGGTCTGTGGTCAGTGCTCAGCATGTCAGTCCCTCCTGAGCTGCCTCTCACTGGTTCTTCACAGTGTCCTGCAGGGGAATTACCATCAGCCCTACTTTCTAGATGAGCCTAGAGAATATGGCTACTTGACATGTACAGATGGCCTGGGTGGTGGGTGGCAGAGCTGGGACTGGAACCCAATGTATGAATCAGCTCTGGCTGCCATAACAAAATATCATAGACTGGGTGGCTTAAGAAACAGACACTTATTTCTCACAGTTCTGGAGGTTGGAAATCCAAGATCAAAGTGCCAGATGATTCAGTTTCTAGTGAGGACTCTCTTCCTGGCTTGCAGACAGCCTCCTTGTCACTGTGTCTTCACATGATGGAAAGACTAGAAGCTCTCTGGTGTCTCTTCTTATAAGGACACTAATCCCATCACTATGGTCCCACCCTCATGACCTCATCTAACCCTAATTACCTCCCAACGGCCCCACCTCCCATACCATCGTATTGAGTGTGAGGGCTTCAACCTTATGAGTTTGCTGGGAGGAGGGGGACGGGTAGAATACGGACATTTAGTCCATAACACACAGATTTTCTGATTCCGGGTCAAACTGGCGTGTTCCCCAGTGCACCTTTATTCATGGAGTCAGTCTGGTGACCCGTGCTTACTGAAGTCCTGCTGTGTGCCAGGCACTGGGCAAGGCAGCAGGGCCCAGGCTAAAGGGATCAGGATCTCTGCCTCGAGGCACACACAGTCTAGCCTTTGGGTGACAAGTAATAGAAATACAAGTCCAGTGGTAAGTGGTGTAAAATTATCAGTGAGTCAGACATAAAGCTGTGTGCGAACAGGGTGGGTGGGCAATGAGATACTGGCCAGGCAGGCCTGTGCTTCTGTCCCCTCTGTGACTCTGGACCAACTGAGGCTGATGGGTGTCCTGAGCTGGCTTCCAGTCCTTCCCTGTCCCTCTCACCCGTCACCTAGGCCACACCTCACAGGCAGGCTGAGCTCAGATCCCTCCTCTGTTTCTCACAAGCCATACGACCCCGGGCAAGCTGTGTACCTTGCCTTCTGAGCCTCAGTTTTCTCATCTGAAAAACAAGGATAGTCCCTATCTCATAAGGTCATGGTGAGGATGAGAGAAAGCAGACCCTTCCCACAGCGTTCAAGGTGTATTAATAACCCAATTATGGAAACTATTGTTGTTGGGATGATGCTTGCCATTTGTACCCTGCCCCTCTCCAAAAACAATTACTTTCTTAATTTCCTGGAAAATAAATCTCATAGAGTAGATCATCTGTGAAAGTTTGAGGCCAGCCCTGTCTGTGGCTTCATTGTGTGTCTCACCACGCAGCAGTATCGCAGGTTCACGCTGGCACCAAAACCCACAAGACCCCGTAGCCATCCATCTGCGACACATTGACTGAGCTCTATAGGAGGACCCAGGTCAGGCGATGGAGCCTGCATGGCAGCATCATCCTAGCAGAGGCCCAGCACTGCCCCTGTCCCCAAACACACACACTGCTCAGTCACCAAAAGGGTCTGCCTCCAGGGGCCATTCCAGGCAAACTGGCCCTAGGCAGGGGGCTGTGGGAAATCCAGCAGCCTCCCCGGCCTGAGCAGTCCAGAGGAACTTGTCCCCTCACTCTGTGTCCCTTCTCTCCCCGCTCCAGAGTGGCCGGACTTCGTCAACAGCTACGCCTCGTGGTGGTCCTCTCATGTCCTGGACTGGCTCAAGTACGGGAAGCGGCTGCTGGTGGTGCACTACGAGGAGCTGCGGCGCAGCCTGGTGCCCACGCTGCGGGAGATGGTGGCCTTCCTCAACGTGTCCGTGAGCGAGGAGCGGCTGCTGTGCGTCGAGAACAACAAGGAGGGCAGCTTCCGGCGGCGCGGCCGGCGCCCTCCCGAGCCGGAGCCCTTCACCCCGGAGATGAAGGACTTGATCAATGGCTACATCCGGACGGTGGACCAGGCCCTGCGGGACCACAACTGGGCTGGGCTGCCCAGGGAGTACGTGCCCAGATGATAGGCTCCAGCTGCACCACCCACCCCGCCGAGGCTCAGTTGCACCGCGGGCTTCACAGCGTGCTCACACCCAGGCCCAGCCTCGCTGGACGCACGGCCGGCAGGAAGGCCCGTGGGAGTGCTGCCGCATGGGCAGGGACACCTGGACACAAGCCCGCCCAGATAGACACACTTCACAGGAAAGACACAAATGCACACACGCCTAGCCAGACCCCCACACACTCTCAGACACACTCAGACCCCGCTCCATGCTCACAGTGCCCATATTGACACACCTAAGCCACCCAGTGGGGTGTGCTAGACAGTCCCAGACTTGCATATACCAGGGTACATGCTCCTAGAGGCTGGCTGTCTCTCTCGCACATAGATGCACACTCACCCTGAGTTCTTGGAGGCCTCAGATTTCCTGCCTCCAACCCGGGCACATGCTTGCTCCTCAGTGTCCTTGACTCTGGGGTGCTGGGCTGGGTGGGCATTTGTGCCTCGAGCAGCAAGGACCAGCAGGTGGAGGTGGGTGTAGAGACTGTTGCTGCTGGGCGCCTGACATCCCATAAATTGTGCATGGTGTGACTACCAGGCACTGCCGACTCTGCAGGCCCGTCTCTGTCTTCTCTGTGGGTGGGCTAGCAGCACCATGGGCAGAGTGGAGCCCATCCCTGCCCTTCCAACTTACCCTATATCGGTGCCCCTCACAGCATGGCCTCCCTGCCCGGCTTCTTCCCCTGACTGTTCCTGGGAAGCTGGGGATTCACATCACTCCCCAGAAGCAGGGGGCTGGCAGGGTGAAGGTGGGGCTTCCAGGGGAGCCCAGGACCAGAGGGACCCATACGCCAGCAGGAGGGGGCTTGGGTTGTGTTTTGGGGATTATTGGGACTGGTTGTCCACCCATATTGTCAGGCCCCTGGTCTCTGTGGGGTCCCGTGCTGGGGTCATGAGGAAAGGGTTCTCCATGGCCCATCAAAACAACCATGAGGACAGGCCATGGCCACAGCTTCTGCCCCACCCCTGGTGGCAGAGCTGTCTCTGTCATTCTGCTGTCCACCCCGCTAGTTCCTGTCATTTTTGTGTTGTCACCCTCTGTCTCTGCTTCTGCAAGGCTGGCATCTTTCCCTCTTGTTCATACTTTTCCTTAACCAAAGAGTAGAGGCAGTCATGGACACTGACGCCTCCTGTGTGCTGGCCACGGAGAGAGGACAGATGGGAAGGACCTCTCCTGCTCCCTCTCCATCCTGTTCATGGTCTAGTAGGGGCGGACACAGAGCTGTCACAATTGGGCATGAGAGATCCCACAGCGGAGGAGCGTGTGTGCTGTGCAGGCTCGGTGAGGAGTCAGCCACAGTGCCCAGGATCTTTGGGAATGCATTGCAGCAACTTTGAACTGGTCTCAAAGAGTCTGTAGGAATTATCCCAGCAAAGGAGAGAGGAAGGATAGTCAAGGCAGAGAGAACAGCACATGCAAAGGCTCAGAGGCTTGGGGAGTCCTGGTGTGTTTGCAAAATAGGTGGACAGTCGAGTGTGGGGCGTGTGTCTCTCATGTCTGCGCAGCAAAAGGAGGGGAGTGACGGGGGGTGCGCAGGAAAGGGCTCTGTCCTCACAGCAGGCCTGCCAGCCTGGGACTGGGACCGGGAGAGGTGCTGATGCAGGTGACCTTGAGTCACCCTCTGGTACGTGTCCTGGGCTCAGAAAGGAGGCTGTAGAGACGGGGCTCAGGTCTGAGGGGGGTGTGCAACCCGGGAGCGAGGCTCAGGCCGTCAAGATGCAGGGAGGATTGTGGAGATCAGGTTGCACTGGCCCCTGTGAGGGGGGAGGTAGGTGGACCTGAACTTGGGCAGCCCCTCTGCCGGTTCTCCAGGCCTGGGTAACCCTGACCTCCCCTCAGACTGAGCCAAGCTGCATCAGGAGAAAACAGGGCGAGGGGTTTGGGAAAACTGAAATGCCCTGACCCTCTGCTCGCCGCTGGACAGTGGGGAGCTGAGAGCTACTCCCAGTGAGTGCAGGTAGAGGATGAAGGGTACAGGAGAGTTGCCCCTGCTCAGGGGGAAGCTTCGTCAGCCTTCAGTTTGGCCAGTGGGTAGGTTTGAACATCTGTGCTCCTGGTGGCGTCTAAGTCCTTCCTGGGATTCCTCAAAACACACATTGTGCAAGGCTGTTCCTGCGCCTTCCACGGCATCCTTGAGTTCCATTCAAAGTTGGGAACACCAAGGTCTTTGTCAATGTTTGTTTGCACCAGATGGCTCTATGGTTCAGTCTGTGAAGGCCCTGATGAGGCCGTTTCCCCTGAGCTGTGGGAGCAGTTGAGACCCATCGGGAGTTTCCACACTGCCTTGGGAGGGGATTCCAGCGCACACCTGTGTCCCAAAGCAAATCTAGAGTCTCAAAAGAGACAGCAGAGACAGCACCGGACTGATGGAAAATGAGGAAGCTGGCCTCCTCCCGTGACTGGCTCCCTGGCTCTGGCCTTCACTCTCCCAAATCATCCAGACGATCTTTAAAGGAGAAGACTCAAAAGCCATAGTGGCTGGGAAGGACAAAGGTGTGGAGAGAGGACTGTCTGGGACTACAGCCAGGGCATGAGCTCAGGGGCTTCCCCCACCACCCCTGGAGTCTGGGGAGAGCGATGGCACTGGACTGTTCCTCCTGGGGGTTGGTATAGTCACTGCTACCGGGTGACCAGAGACCTCATCTCCTTCCGGGTGGACTGCCACTGGTGAAGGTGTCAGAGGAGCAAGGAGGCGCAAATCATCTGGGTCTGCCGCCATAGCAGATCTCATCAGAAACAGGAAGGGGAATCTATCTGTCCTTTCAAGAAAGTCCATTTGTCTCTCTCCAAGTTAGGTCTCATCTCCATTTCTCAGCTTCTCCGTAAAGAGGTTACTGTCCCAATCTAGCCAAGGAGTAAAAGCTGATCAATATGTAGGGCAAAGTGTGGTGAATGTATTGGGGACCAATTAGAACCGAACAGCAAAATTCTCACTGTCTACAGATTCCAACTTTAATAGCAAGGCTGTGGAGTTACCCAAACCTGTGTTAAAACATGTAATTTTCATGGATTTCATCCCCCATTGTAGATCAATTTGGAAAAACAAAAATATGTAATTTTTAAAAAGCTAAAACACATTCTGATAATCCCAGTGATGTGTAAATGAGAGAAGAATAGACAGGCTTCCAAACCCTGGGAAGAAAGCTGCTTAATTATATGAGCATCTTATAATGAAGTCTCTTGCAGCTAAAATTAGATTTTGAGTGCATGAATATGTGATAATGTTTGCACATCAGAATGCATTTTTCCCCCTTAGCTACTTGGTTCTCAGAGGGGCCCCAAGAAGGGAGGAGGAAGTGCTGAGGTTGGTCTTGTGGCTGCAAGAATTCTTGGGGTCCAGGTTTGTTTTCTTTTGACTGGAAACTCATTGGAGAGGTTTAAATCCAATGATTCCAAACGGTTTGTTTAAGATTAGAGAGAAATGGATTGATTTGACCTCACAGTGATCACCAGTCAATATTGGGTGAGGTGGCCTGAGGGCGGTAGGCATAACGTGGAGTAGAAATGATACAGAGTCTTCAGACCAAAGGGCCAGATGTGGTCCCAGCCCTGCTGTCATCTGGACAAGGCCTTTTCCGTGTCTATTCTCAGTTTTCCATCCATAAAATGAGGGATGTGGTAGATGCTGGTTAGAGTTTCAACATGCATTCTGCCATTTCCTTTCCTGGCATCCCCTTGCTTCTGTTTGGGGGTTTGTATGATCTGCCAGAGCTGACTCCATCCTCATCTCCAGGGTAGAACACTTAACCTGGACTAAGCCAACAAAATGTTCATCTCCTGGCTACAGTGATTGGTTCAGACATGATCGTGTGAGCTATTACAGCCAGCGGGAATTTCAAGACCTTTCTGGGAATGTTGGATGGAAACTTTTCATCACCCTGCTGGATATGAAAGAAGAAGAATGTAATCTGAGGTTTTTATAGTGGTCACCTTGGGACCGTGATGGAGGACCATTCTCAGTGGGAAGAAACCAGGTCCATGGTGCTATTAAGTACAGGATCAAGCTTTGTCTGAGAGAGGCCCTACCTCTGGACTTTTTTGTTACAGGAGCCAATAAATTCTTTTTATTGTTTAAGTGGTGTTGCATTGCATTTCTGTTACTTAAAACCCAGAGCAGTGTACAATGGATTAAAAGCCCTGAGGCTCTTACATTCTCTGTCTCTATGGCCGATGTAGATAAAGCCTGAAATTCAGACCTCATGAGCTGGTAGGATTGGAAGGCTACCTTTCAAAGGAATGGAGCTGGGTGTGAAATGCTTAGTAGGAAGCTGTGCTCAGTCATCTAAGACAAGTAGCATTGTTAAGTCAGTACATGGTGAGGTCACCCAGATATCCCTAGAAAATAATTCCTCTTGGGCGCTCAGCCCAAAACATCAGTTGTCTCATTTAATCCTTAATGAACCTGTTGGTGCGGTTATTATTTGATTATCATCTCTGCTTGACAGGTAAGAGGACTAGAGGACTAGAATACCCATTTGTAATGATTGTAAAAGTGTGGCCCTTGTGTATTTACCATAACTCCTTTTGTGAGAATATGACATAGTGTTGGAAGGAATTCTCAGATGAGCTAATTGGATTGGGGATGAGACACCCGTGAAGGGACATGTTTGAGTAACAACAGATGGGCAGTAAACTGCCTTCTAGGGAGAGTAGGTATCAGTAACCATACAGCTTTTTTTTTTTTTTGTCTTTTTTTGTGACTGGTAAGGGGATCGCAACCCTTGGCTTGGTGTCACCCACACCACGCTCAGCCAGTGAGCGCACCGGCCATCCTTATATAGGATCCGAACCCACGGCAGGAGCGCCACTGCACTCCCAGCACTGCACTCTCCCGAGTGCACCACGGGGCCGGCCCACCATGCAGCTTTAATCTTGCTAAGTGGGTCATGCAAGCTTGGGGCAGAGTAGAATCGCTACCATTAGAGGAGAAGTGGGATAAAGTCATGGAGGGTTCCTCTCCTCTCACCTTCCCTCTTTAATCCTTCTGTGTGCCAGAAACTGGAGGAACAGGGGAGTTATACTTGGCTCGTATCTTCAAACTGTTTGGAATGTCTGACTATCAAACAGTGTGCCAGAATGGAGGTCTGTCCAACTTGTAGAGAAAGGCAAGGATCCCAGGAAATCAATGTGATTATATTTGTCCACAGGGCTCCCTTTTGTGCCTGAAGATAGATTTGGGCTCCTCCTGATAATTAGCACTGTGCAGAAACATTGCAGAAATCCAGGTCCCTGCCATGGGAAATATGAGCAGATCCACCCTAAACTATAAGCATAATTGCTTATATAAATTAAGGCATCTTGATGACAAACAAAAATAAAAAGAATTCCAGTTGATGCTTGTGAAGGTTAATTCTAGGTGTCAACTTGGTTAGATGAAGGAATGCTGAGAAACCTGGTAAAGCTATCCTTTTAGGTGTGTCCATGAGGGTGTTTCCAGCAGAGATTAATATGAGAGTCTGAGTGGCCTGGGTGGGAAAGACACACCCTCAATGTGGGTGGGAACCATCCAATCTGCTGGGGGTCTGGAGAAAACAAAAGACAGAGGAAAGAGGTGAAGCTCTCTCGATCCACTGGAGCTGGGATACACTCTTCTCTCCTGTCCATGGACATCAGAGCTCAAGATTCTTCAGTTTTTAGGTTCCAGAACTTACACCAAGGACAGCATCAGCTTCCCTCGTTTTGAGGCCTTTGGACTTGGACTGAGCCACACTACCGGCATCTAGTTTATAGACGGCTTATCATGGGACTTTTCTTCATAGCCACCTGAACTAATTCCCCTAATAAATCCCTCTCATATAATTATAACATATCCTATTGATTCTCTCTGGAGAACCCTGACTAATACAGTGCTATAAGCATAAGCGTGAGCTGAATGAATTAGCTTTCCAAGATGTCTTCAGTACTCGAGACTTTGGGGGGGGGGGGGTTCAGACATCAGCAGTGACAGATCCATGGCTTGAAGGTGTGACCAATAATGATCAATAACAGTAAATAGTGTTCTCACAAGTCACAAAGTTCCACAGACATCATCCCACATGAGCCTCATTGAGGTGGATATTATTATTTTCATGTGGGGGTAAGAAGAAGTTTAGTTTCTGAGACTGAATTAGCCAAAGTTTAACCCCTTTATTTTACAGATGAGGAAAATGAAACTCAGAATGGGAAGGGTCTTATCCGAGGTCAGACTGTGAGAAATGAGCAGTGGAGGCGGAGCCAGAGCGTGGGCTCTTCCACTAAACCACCTGATTGCCCCACACTGCATCCCTATAATTCTTCAAGAAGTTGCTGGAAATGAGACAAGTGTGCACATTCAGCTCATTTGGAAGCAACTCCATTAATTTCACTGCTAATTCCTTGCCATAATGCTTTTGGGTAGGCACCTGAGTTCACTTTTCAGAGCCATTTATCAAACATCCCCAGCACTTAAAAACCTGCTCAGAGGAAGCATCTCTTTCTGAAGTGAGGTCAGAGAAATAGACCACAACTTGCCATAAGGTAAGAACTTCAAGTTTTCATCCAAGTCACAGACATCCCAGGAAGCAGAGAGGCCCTGGTCTTCCCAATATGAATAGGCAAGCATCTCTGGTGGGCTGAAATCAGTAGCGTGTATGTGTGATGAGCACATTTTTGCTCATCAGTTGCTGATAGACAACAGCCCCTTTGAATCCCATTCCAGCTACCCTGAGCATTACAAGTGACAAGAAGCCTGGTCCCCTAGGCTCTGGCATCATCTCATGTGGATAACTCTCCTGCCCACATCCAGCTGGCATAGTGATCTACCCCCTTTGGAAGGCAGGGCACATGTTCACTGTGTGTCTGGGAGGAAGCCCGAGGGAGCAGAGTAGTGGTACTTAGCACAGATGCTTGCCCAGCCTTCAGCCATCCATTTGTCCAAAGGGACTTGCCAAAGGTTCAAATCAGACCTCACCAAAATCACCTGGATTCATTTTCTGTTGCTGCATAAAAAATGACCACAAACTGAACAGCTTAAAACAGCACACAATCATCATCCCACAGTTTCTGTGGGCCAGGAGCCTGCTCATGGTTTGGCTGGATTCTCTGCTTCGTGATCTCACTAGGTTGCAATCAAGGTGTCAGCCAGACAGCAGTTCCATCTGGAGATCTGAGTAGGGAAGAGCCCACTTCCAAGGTCCCTCAAACTGGTGGCCCAATTAAGGGGCTTGTGGTTGTAGGACTGAGGTCCTCAGTTTCTCTGGGCTGCGCACAGGCAGTTCACCACATGGCTGTTTGTTTCTTCAAGGCCAGCCGGGGAGTGAGACAGTTTTAGATACATAACGTAATCTCAGGAATGATGCCCCTCACCTTTGCCATAGTCTACTGGTTAGAAGTGAGTCACAGGCCCTAGCCACACCCAAGGGGAGGGGATTATACAAAGGTACAAACACCAGGAGGTGGGGATGACTGGGAATCAGCTTTGGGTCTGCCCACTACACCACCAATTAGGAGAAAGTCCAGCAACCAGTGCATTCTTCACGGCCTACAGAGCAACACTGACCATTGGACCATACTGAATGCAGTGGATATTTTGAAAGCATCATCCAAGAGGATCAGGTTATATACAAATAATAATAATAAATTCAGAGCTATTGTCCCCAATCTACTGCACCAACTTTAACAGAATCTATGTCTTTTTTTTTTTTTTTCCTTTTTGTCTTTTTTTACTGACCAGTAACGGGATCGCTGCCGTGCTCCCAAGTGGCACACTCTCCAGTGCGCCACCGGGCCGGCCCTAACAGAATCTATTCCTGAAGCTAAAGGAACATACCCACTTCATATTGGCCAATTCTATACTTTTTTTTTCCTTATCCTGCTGAGCACATAGTGCAACGTTCAATGTCTGGATTTTTTGTGTGTGTGATAAAATATACATAATGTAAGGTTTGCCATTTTAACCATTTTAAACATACAATTTTGTGGAATCAATACATTACATTCACAATGTTGTATGACCATCATGTCTATCTACTTCCCAAATTTTTTTGTCATCCTAAACATAAACTCTGTATCCATTAAAGAATCACTTCCTGTTATTCCTTCCCCCAGATCATCTCCTCTGAATTTGTTTTTTCTTTTTAGTTTATTTCTGTACTTCTTTCCTTAATTTTAGGACTTATTAACTATTATTTCTTTGAATATTGCCATCTCTTTCTTTCTCTAATCTCTCATTCTGGCATTCCTTTACACTGATGTCAAAACTCAAGAATCTAGTTTCGACATCTCTGCTCTTTTTTCCATATTTTCCATTTCTCAATCCCATTGTGTTGGGTTCTGAAAAAAATTCACTTTGATAGTCAAAAAGTATAACTTGCTCTTCACAGTATCCATTCTGCTCTTTAACCCTCCTGTTGATTTCTATGGGTGTGTTTTTTTATTCCTGAGACCTCTTGTTGATTTTTCATAACAATCTGAACGTGTTTCCGGGATATGATACCCTTCCACGACTCTCTGAGGATATGAAATGTACGCATGTGAACTTCTGTACTGCTTTCTCTATTAGCTCTGTTTCCTTGGGTGTGAGTTTTTCCACTTGTTGGTTTTGCTGCCTCTTGCATGGTTTTGGTGTTTATCAAAATGTTGGTGCTTGTGTGTTCATGAATAGAGAGGAGAACTGTGCAGGTGTCAACCATCCTGGCTGTCCCAGGTGTGATACCTTAACTGGTGACCCAGTTAGTTACCTGAGGCCACCTCCTGCTCCCAAATTTCACCAACTCTTGGTAGGAAGCACCCATATTCCTTTCTTTCTTTCTTTCTTTTATTGAAACATAATTGATTATACATATTTGTGGGGTACAGGGTTGAATATCGATACCTGTGTACAATGTGTGATGATCAAGTCAGGATAATTAGCATATTCATCATTACAAAACGTAATCATTTCTTTGGAGCACCCGTATTTCTGAGGCAGAATTCCCAGCTATGTCCTGAGCCCTGGCTTCCCTCTAGGTGTCCCATTTACTTTCTATGTTTCGGAGTTTGCTCAGGTTTTGGTCCACTCTGGTGCCCCTTCCCATTTTCAGGCATGGCTATGTCATTGTGTAGATTTGATTATGGGAACAAGACAAGTGTTTGCTTAACCTGCCATCATAAAAATCAGGTCTTGATGTTAAATTTGCCATCAGAAAAACCAGGTTATTAGACATGAAAACCAGGTGTTTGGTGCTCTAAGAGCATCATAAAAAATACCACCTTGGGGTAGGAAGACCTGGGTTCTCATCTAGAAGTGTAATTTACTTGTTGTATGACCTTGGGAAAGTATCTTCTCCTCTCTGAATCTCAATTTCTTCATTAAAAAAGATTGGAAGTTGAACATTAGGGGCCGGCCCGGTGGCGCACTGCTGCAGTGCGCCGCTTGGGAGCGCGGTGGCGCTCCCGCCGAGGGTTCGGATCCCACATACAGACCGGTTCCCGCTCACTGGCTGAGCAAGGTGTGGGAGCAACACCGAGGGTTGCGATCCCGTTGCCGGTCCCGGTCCGGTGCAGGCGTGACACTGAGGGCTGCGATCCATTGCCGGACACGAAAAAAGACAAAAAGGAAAAAAAAAAAAAAAGAAGTTGAACATTAGGGGCCGGCCCGGTGGCGCACTGCTGCAGTGCGCCGCTTGGGAGCGCGGTGGCGCTCCCGCCGAGGGTTCGGATCCCACATACAGACCGGTTCCCGCTCACTGGCTGAGCAAGGTGTGGGAGCAACACCGAGGGTTGCGATCCCGTTGCCGGTCCCGGTCCGGTGCAGGCGTGACACTGAGGGTTGCGATCCATTGCCGGACACGAAAAAAGACAAAAAGGAAAAAAAAAAAAAAAGAAGTTGAACATTAGAATTGTCTAAATACTCATCTAGCTTAACCATTCTAAAATTCTCCTTATTTCATTCACATGATCTCATGAAAAGGAATGATTTCTGTGTCTTCTCAACACAGGCCCTCACCAATGATATCATAACAGACAGATTTCCAGGTCTCCCCTAAAAATGGACAGTGCCCTGGGAAAAATAAAATACCCTGAAAGTAATTTTTGTTAATTCCTTTCATTCTTAATTTTTTAAATTCAATACACAACTATCCAATATTTTTCATTCACTTGAAAAGTTATATTTATGTATTTCCTTCCTTAGATTTTTAAGCCAGTGGAGGCAGGGACAATATTTACAGCACACGACCCGAAGTGCAGGAGGCACAGAAAATGTCAGCAGAAACAAAAGAGGGATTTATGAAACTCCTAAATCACCTGGATTTTAAAGTTTTACCAGAAAATAATATCTTCCTGGAAAATACTTCCTTGTTTTTCCTATTTATGAGTTGAGAAGTTGCTGAAGACACCTCGCTGACTTTTCCTACCAGCTATTTATTGAGAAGCTCAGGGACTGAGTTGAGCTATAATTGTTCCATGCTGCAGGTATAAAAGGTGAAGAAATATGGCAGCCACCAAATTCTGCTGAAGAGTTGTTCTGAGCTACCACACCAGTTCTTGGTCAACCATCTCTCCCCAACTCTTGGAGAAGAGCAGGAATCAAATTAGCAGGGTATCTGTCAAAACTTCCAGTCATGGGTGTTTTGAAAGATAGTCTAATGGCTCAGTCCACACCTTTGCTCTAAATCCATCTCCAGCAGATGGCTGCTGTTCGTGTTTGCCTTGGGGCATGTGGGGAACAGTGGCTTCTCTACCTTCTCTAGTTCAGCAGCTTATTACCTGAAGCTAAGCATTAAACCTATAGCAGAACTTTCTTTCTTTTAAAATAAACCTCCATCTATTGCAGACCCCAAGGTACAACACAAAGACCTAACTCCCAGATCAGGTGCAGGTAGAGCCTTCCTCTCCACAGGGTGGGGAAAGGCTGAGAATGCAGAGACACAGCAAGGACAGTCTGCCTAGTGGCCAGCCTAGGGCTTCCCACCCCAGTAGCATCATAAAGTCTAAGGCTCACTGTATTATCTATTGCCATGTAACAAATTACCCCCAAACCTAGCCACAACTCAAAGCCATGACCTAAAACATTTATGAACTCAGAGTTTCCTGGGTCAAGAATCCAGTCAAGAAGCTGGCCTGGGCTGCAGTCTTATCTGAAGGCTCTGCTCGGGGAGGACCCACTTGCAAGCTCAGTCACGTAGCAGAGTGGCAGCATTCCATTCATTTCAGGTTGCCGGGCTGAGGGCCTCAATCTCTTGCTGGCTGTTGGACAGTGGCACCCTCTCTTCCTTGCCACCCTGGCCTCTCCATAGGGCATCTCACAATGTAACAGCTGGCTCCATCAGAATAAGCAAGCAAGAAGAGCTTGAGAGAGTGTGAGGAAGATGGAAATCACAGTTTATTGAAACCTAATCTTGGAAGTGACACCACAGCACTTTTGCCACATGTTCACTAGATGCAATCCTCCTCCAGGGGAGGGAGTGACACAAAGGCGTGAATCCTGGAAAGCAGGGAGCTGCATACCATACTGCCATCAAGGGCCTCCTGCTCTAGGGTCACAGTCCACCTGGTCTCACCCCTGCACACAGCCACTCACGGCCTTCTGCATCCTCAGCAAAGCTTCTCCAACCCCATAGGCTGGCTAGGCTCCTGCTCACCTCATTGTTGGGGCTGAGAGCTCGTTTCCTGAAGTCTCCTCCCTTACAACTGCAGCCCTCAGTTCCTTATACCAAGGAGAACTGTCCAGATCCCCACATTCATCCTGGAAGGGAACGTGCAAGGCAGGAAAACTCTGGCCAGAATCCTAGTGGGATGGCCCACTCCACAGGCCCACGCAGGAAACCTGCACTTAACATAATCCATTCTTGACTGCTATGCTCAGGCTTCCTCTGTCCCATGGCAACATTAACCTCCATCAGATAATTAAAGGCTTGGCTTTCCATGAGAGACCTTAAATGTCACCTTTCTGCCACCCAATACATCTCTGAATGACACAGATGCTAATGAGATGTTCAAATATAGAAAACTAAACGACTCCTTGCTTCCGTCGTGACATTTATTCAGCCGGAGTGATCTGACTACATCACTACATTACTTATCATTTCTACCTGACCTTGGGTGGTGGAGTGTAATCTTTAAGGAAACTATCCATTTAATCTCTCTCGCCTTATTAGCATTTAATTACTATGACAAATTTCCAGATGTACAAAGGATGTTAGGATTATAATTCAATTTTCCCCTCAAACGGCCCAGTAGCCAAGTGTGTCTCTGGCACCATCAATTTCTGATCAAGGAAGTGGCCCAGACAAGGTGGGTTCTCCTGCACCTCTGAGCACTGAGCAGGGCTTACTCCAACAATTTCAGTTAGGAAGTCCACTTCCTAACAGAGCCCTCCGCCAGGCCCTGCTCTCTCTCTCTTTCTCTCTCTCAATCTCTCTCTCTGTCAGTGGGCTGAGCTGCTCAGGGTCAGACTGAAGCATGGGGACAGGAAGAGGACATTCTATGCACAGGATGCCAGCAAGTCTTCAGGTCTGAGAGCTGCCCTGGCCAGTGGACACCCTAAGCAAACTGTTCTATGCAGATTTTCAATTGCAGAAGGACAATGGATGGAAATAACCTGGAGACACCTCATCTATTTCACTTTTTTCCATGGCCAAATTCTGCTCTGTGAGTTACTCTGCCATTTTTCCATGGAGATGCCCCATTTTGACACCTCTTGCTTGCCCTAATCCCATAAACCACTGAGCATGTCTTTCTCAGGGTTACCATCCTTGGATGTGGGGAATGAAGCACTTCTGAAATGTGGAAAGACCATCAGACCTGGGGCCTGGGGTCTCAGGCCCTAGAACCGACTCTACCACTCCCTGCCCGTGCACTTTCTAGTGGACTCTCCCCTTCCCTGAGAACTACCACTCAAGCACAGTGGTGGAGCTCACAGCTGGGGACCTTATGACCTTGTCTCCCTGGCCAGATCTCCCATTGGAGCCTGCTGATCTGAACTGGGGCAGTCGGAGTCTCTCTTCTGGTTGCTTGGACATGGGGCCGAGAGACCCCAGCCTGCCTGCTGGATGTGTGAAATGAAGACACGTGAATATGGGCCCTTGGAGTGTTGGCTGTGCAGAAGGTCTCTGTAGAGACCAATGAACGGCGTCACTGTGCTGAGGGAAGGACAGGAAGTAAATAATCGAAATGACAACCAAAACCCAAGACAAAAATTGTGTACCTAATCAAATCAATTCACTCAGTTGTCGGTGTTGTTTTCTAGTCCTTTTTTCTGCTAATTTTCTGTTTACTTATATGATCTAATGAAATACATAGACTTTTACTTTCTTCTTTTTATTTAAAATTATGTTATGAATATTTTTCCATTTTTCTATCGTATTTTTTATAACTCATTTTCCCCACGTTCCTGTCCAGCTTCCTGATATAGTCGCCAGTATTGACAGTCTGGCACTATCCATTCACACGATTCTCTATTCCTGTATAAATATATAAAAGCGTGTGTGTGTGTGTGTGTTTGTGTGTGTGTGTGTGTGTGTGTGTGTCTATATCTATAAACCTATAGACATAGATATTAAAATTGGGGGCTCATCATTTGTTTTTGCAAAAATGTGAAAATACAATGCACAGATATTCCCACTGAATTATGCACTATATTCACTCCTTCAGAAGGTAGCCTAATAGAGTCAGGGAGAAATTGATTAATGGACACAAAGAATGAATACATTTTATATTGGTAAATATGCCAGCTATCCTGATTTGATCATCACATATTGTACACAAATACTGATAGTCAACTCTGTACCCCACAAATATGTATAATCAATCATGTTTCAATTTAAAAAAGAAGGTGGCCTAAAATTCTCTAGTAGGGATCTTCGAAATGGGGTACACACATTCCACTGGCCTGAGAAAAAATATTCAAACTTTTATCTATTAATTTTTATCTCATCTCTTTAAAATTTCTATTTTGTGTTTGTTTATCCTATACTTAAGATATTCATACATGCAAATAAATATCCATATTTTGGAGGTGCATTGCTATCATTAAATGGGTCATCAAAAATGTAGGCCACTAGTCTACAGAGTCAGGGACCAATTTGTTCCCACATTTCTTCTCCGATGGATATCCAGGTTGTTTCTAGATGCTGCAACAAGCATTACTCTACAGACACATTTACCCACTAGTGCTTTTAGTTCTGTAGGATAGATTCCCAAAAGTAAAATTGCTGGTTCTAAGAGTATGTGTAGTTTTAATTTTAATCAATATTGGTGTCCTGCTCTTCAAAATGTCTGTAGAAATTTATATTCCCACAAGCAATGTAGGAAATGCTTCTTTTCCTGTGTCTTTACAGACTTTAGGAATTATTACTACTTTCAACTTTTGCCAATCCAATGGGTGTGTTGAGAAATGGCATCTAACTGCAGAGTATTTTTCAGGACACCTTCCTATCTAAGCAAGGACACTGGGCAAGATGACCTCCGAGAGCCCTTCTAGCTCAAGGATCCGTGATTCTCTAATTATCTGTTTTCACAGTTCACCTGTTGGCAGGTGTGTGTTTAGTCCCCCCTTCACTAGTTGTTTGCGAATCCCAAAGACATCTCTGGAAAAGTTGCCAGAAACCAACAAATCAAGGGCTGGAAAGAAAGCTGAACACCAGAAGATCATCTCACCAACACGATTCAGCTTGTAAAAACCATCTAGGTTTTTACTCTGCAATTTCATCCAGAACAAATAATAAAAAGCAGTGTGCAATAGTTCTAGGATGAGCATATTCGTAGTAAATATTTTAAGATCAATGGCTGCACAAAATGCATTTTCCTTGGAGGCTCACTTTTCAAATAGCTTTGTATCTAGAGTGCTATTTCAATAAACATTCATGGAGAAATTCATCAATGTGTTTTACCACGTATAGCTAAAATTTCAAAGTTCCTAGAAGAAAAGATGTATGATGCAAATCTTACCCTCTTCGGAGAAGTGGTGAAAAATACATGACATGCTTTGGTTTTCTCTGAGTATAAACCTCCCGAGACAGGCATCTGCACTATTCATTCCTGCTCTCCTCTAGCTTGTGCTGGGGTGGATCACAGCCTGGTCAGAGTGCACTGGCCAGAAGGACCGAGGGAGGCAGGGAGACAAGAGGTCAGGAGGGCCTATGTGCTGAGCCTTTTCAAAGCCTCCTGAGCGATCCCTGCCAGCTACCGTTTGGTGACTGCATGCCCAACATCTTGCCAGAAACTTTCTACATATTCTCTCGCTGAGTCCGCACTCTGACCCTGTGGAATAGTCACCATTATTATTCCCATTTTACAGACAAGGAAACTGGACCTCAGAAAAGTTAAACAATTTGTCCCCAATCTCACAAAGCTAGTTAAGAGGTAGAATGAGGATTCAGACTCAGGTCCATCTGGCTCCAACTTACTTTGTGATTAGTCATCCTGAGCCTCAGTTTCCCATCTGTAATTTCCCCAGATCTCTAGGAGCCTACTGGGGCTGTAGAGATTGGAAGGAGCTCCGGGTAGTGCTAGATGCCTTCTTCATTGTCCCTGCCCCATGGTGCCTGGCGAGTGCAAGTTGGCTGCCCACTCTGGACACGAGGCATCCTGTGACATCATTCTTCTTGGCCCCTTTGCCTGTGGCAGGAAGTAAACCCACACAGGCAAAGAATCAAAAATCTGGCTGCTTATTCCTGCCAATATTTCTATCTTGGGTAAGCATATTTATTTTTATAATGGCAAGTTTTACCCTTGGCAATGATCACATCCAATTGCTCCCTTGGTTAAGGTGTTGGATTTACTCACCATGGCCAGTAGAATAAAACCCAAATGCCCCACTTGGCTTGGTATTCAAGGCCCTCTGCAACCTCCCCCCCACACACACACATAACCATATTTTCACAGCTGTAACCTGCCCTTTGTGCTTCAGCCACTCGAGATGGTATCTCTTCCTCTGCCTTAAATGTCTTTCTTCCCTCTCTCTGAGTATTCACATCTTAAACATCCTTCAAGGTCTGATCTGAATGGACCTGCCTCCTTCAGCAAGCCTTCTTTGTTCCCCCAGACAGAATTAAGGGGTCTGTCCTCTGGAATCCCCACAGCTGCATTTCCGTCATTCTGCTGTTAGCCATCAATGGAGTTTTTTCATATCTGCCTTTGCAACTTGACTATGAGCTCCTGCACAGCACGGGCTGTGTTATTCATTGGTTTCTTCTAGCACCTCACTCATGACCTGGTTCAGAGTAATACTTATGATGACACTATCAACAATGGTAATAATAGCTAACATTTATGGAGGGTTTAAAATGGGATTTCATTTAGTCCTCAGAATAATCTCATGAGGCACATAATGAATTTACTTTTTTTTCACAGATAAGGAAATAGGGGGTTCAGAGAGGTCCCATGGAAATGGCAGAGCTGGGATTTGAACCCAGGATGCCCAATTCCTGAGCTAACCACTCTGACCCACTGGCTCATTAGATGCGCATTAAATGTTTGTTGAAATAACAAGCAAAGGCATTAGTGAACAAGTAGGTAATATGAGAAAAAGTCTTGCAAATATAGAAAAACCATCCACTCCCTTGACTCAATCAGGGCATTTCCTAGAATCCAAGCAATAACAGTGAGCGTTCTCTTCCATCACTGGATGTCTGCCATCCTCCTGCTCAGGAAAATCCCATCGACACACTTGTTATAGAAACCACAGCAGCAGGTGTCATTCCAAACACACTCCCAAGGGATATGAGAAGACTGTCTCATCCTTTTAGGTCCAGAACAATGCTCTGACTATCCCCAGGAGGACAGGACCTTAGAGCTGCACCCAGACCAGCAGGGGTGGGTGTCTTGTGCTCATTCCCACCCTTTCACATGTACCTCCTGGGACAAATAATGGTGCTAATGTTGCTACCTAGTGTCAGAGAGCAGTATGGGCTGGATATGTTTGGAGAGAGGAAAAAAGCCAAGGGGGATGTAGGAAACCAGAGAAAGGACAGAAAGTGAGAAGGCCACAGCAGCATGGACTCCAGGCTGCAGCTGTGGGTACTACAGGAGGGGGCAGGACGAGGCCACTGCTGCAGGAATGTGGGAGACATAACTGTGTCTCTGTCCCAGAGGAGTCTTGGCTGCTGGGCAAGCCCATGGACACCATGCTTAGCTCAGGGAGTAGCCTCCTCACCTGGGCTTGGCCAGGGGTGAAAACACAGATGGGGGCCTGGCCTGCCGGCCCACTGGCAGCCACCCTGCCTTCCTGATGCTCAGAAGGAGGGGGACAAGCCCTAGAGCATCGCCTCTTCTCCCTTCTCCCCACTTGCCCCACGCAAGAAAAATTCTGGAGACACACACACACTCAGTGACAACACATACACACACATGCACGCACATGCGTAAACACACTTCTTCACATACACACACATGCATACACACATGTATTACATGGGCACACACCTGCAGACCTGCATACACACATTTTCTGTCCCACACATAAACACATACACACATGTATACAAGGGTACTTCAAAAACTTCATGGAAAAATAGAATTAAAATATAACACAAACATTTCCATGAACTTTTTGAAGTACTCTATATACACTTGCATGAACACACACACAAACACATACACATTCACACACACATTTACACATTCACACATACACACTCATGTGTGCACACACATGTATATAAGACATGCAACACGTAATTCCTGCCTCACATAAACACATACACACACCCATATACATGTGTGAACACACTTCCTCACACACAAAAACACATATGCATACACACATACATACAAATTCACACATATACACAATCACACCCATGCACACATATACAGGTGTGCACACACATGCTTTCTCTTGCATTCATAAACACATACACATACATCCCACACTCAGAAAGTGTATTAGGCTTCCAAGCACTTCAGAGCACAAGAAAATTGACGAGTCTTGTTTCTGGAGAGAAACCAGCATGTTCTGAAGGCCAGTGAGCAAGGTTCTTCTCTCTGGGGGGCAGCCAATTAACTTAATCTCTGTTCTTGTCCTTGATGGTTTTCTGGCCTTGCACATGATAGGAAAGTGGACCTTGGAACCAGGGGTCCACCAGGGGCCAGAGAACAGAGGTGCGTGGCCAAAAGGAGCAAGAAGGAGAGGAAATGCGTGTGGAGGATTTAATTTCCAGTTAGGAAGATCGAAATAATTTCCTAAAGTGATTTTGGAAGCATATGAAAGCATTTTCCTTTCTGAACTTGAGAGTGGCTCTTGAGGCTGTAACTACCTCCCCGGGTGCCCAGGAATCTGGTCCACTTTCCAGAAGAGCTGAGAACCAGTGGCAATGAGGTCTGCAGTCTCTGCCAGAACCTCGAGGGATAGGATATGAGAAGTCCCACCCGATTGGACTGAATCTGTCCATCCATCCATCCAATCGTTCGTTCATTCATTCATTCTCCCATCCAGCCTTTGATCATTTATTCACAAAATTAACATTTATTATCATCTGCTATGTGTCTGCATTAGGCCTGGCCTTGAGGGCCAGGTCCCCTGAAAGGACTTCCAGCATCTTCTTGACTATCCACTGAAAGGAAGGGATACTGGTTCCAAAGGCTCATCCTTTTCTAATTCAAATGCAAAACAGAAGATAAACCCTCTCAGGTGTGAAACTCCCTTGGCTGGAGAACAAAGCAGTAGCTAGTGCTGGGCCTGGCCCATGCCAGCTTCTCAGGAAAGACCTGCTGATTCGGGATAACTGGTACCACCTGTTTAAATGCCCTTGATGAACTCCACACTTTACATCTTTGAAAGTCTTTCATTTAGGTTTCATGGTGGAAACGAGGCTGAACAATTATGAGTGCTTTTTCTGTGACAAGTTTATGGGTATATTTTGAAGGAAGCAAACATATGCCTATTAAGCATGGGGAGAATTATCAGTGAATGTTTTTAAATGACCAATAAAAATGAAATTATCATTGCTCATTGTTTTTTATGGATCATAATGTGTTTGTTTCTTATGGATATATCCAACAAACTCCCTTCCTAGACACCGGCCGCTAATTACGTAGTTAGCACACAGTAATACATGCAAGTGGGTTCTCGCCTGTCATAATTCATCTTCATAAATGTAATTGGCCCAATGAAAGAGACCACAAAATAATGCTGCAAAGAGAAGATGGATTCAATAAGAACTGATTTTACTCTTTTCTTTTGCAAAACTACAAGCCTGAGATAGAAGTTTTTAAGAACATATTAGATATTTTTCCCCATATTGCCACCCCTACCCCAATTTGTTACTTAACTACTTATTGCTCTATTCAAATCATTGCTTAAACTGGAGTAAATGAAACTTGAAACAAACTCCCCACTGCAAGGAACTGGGGAAGTAGAGTATATAGGCAGCTGGCAGAAATAATGGTGATACAAGGTGGACAGTAATCAACGCACTGGAGAAAGGGCTCAAGGAGTTCAGTGGCAAAGTAATTGCTTCCTGCTGGGGAATCAGGGAAGGCTTCATAGAAGAAGTGGCATTTGAGCTGAACTTTGAATAATGAAGGGATGGGGGGCAGGTGGAGAGGTCAGTAGCCAATGTGAGGGGCTAAGGCACAGAGGTAGGTTCGTTCAGACTAGCATGCGAGCAATTTTAGTGGAGTGTAGGCAGGTAAAGTGTTGTGAGAGATGGAGTGGAAAGATGGGTTGAAGGTTGCTATGAAGTAGGGGAAGTATATTTTATATTTTTTTAGATCAAGGCTGTGCCTCCCTTCCCTTTGCATATGCAATAAATATTAACTGGGTGCAGTCCATAAAACACACCCACTACTTGCCAGACCCTCTGCTGGGGTTGGTTATGTAGGAGACCCAGATGATTTAGGTACAAAGCCTACCCCCAGGAACTCAGAGGAGGGTAGAAATGATGATGTGGCCAATGCTGGCTTGAACTTGTATCCACATTTATTATTGGGGGACAGGGGGTGTCACTGTTCACATGTGGCAGTTGATCCCAAATGAACTCACTACCCATATTCCATATCACAGCAGGATTGTCAGCGCAAAGCTCTAGTCGTTTCCGAGGCAAAAGATGTTTGGATCATTTGCTGCCAAATTCTTCTGCTTCTCTAGCCAACATTTTCCTCCTTGAAAATTTGAATAGGCCTGGAAAAGACAGTAAGAAGCAATAGTCAGGGAGATAGGAGGGAAATGCAAATGAGAATCATAATGCAGAATCTAAGAGAATGGGGAATTTCAGGAAGGAAGAAATTGGCAGTGTCGTTGGCTGTAGGCAATTAAAATAAGAGAAGTCTGGTAAGTGTCCATTGCATTTAGCATGGAGAAAATCACTGATGACTGGAGAGAGCAGGGGGCAGAGGGCCAGGGGCAGTGGGAGGAGGCGGTAGCTGATCTGGGTGCTGAAGTCATACGGCTGGTGCAGGTGTGTAGCCAATGCCCACCATCCACACCTACACTTAGCTTTTTGGGTCTCTCTCATCAACAGACCTAATAACTCTCAGGAAATTATATCTTTCTGCTTTTTTACAGAGTGCATTATGTGCTACTATGAGTCTACCCTTCCGTGGGACTAAAATTCCAACTCAGTAACCTAGATGCAGCCCAGATTCTTCCCCTTCTCTCTCCACTCCAACTTCTGCTTATTCTCTCTGCTTATCACCTCACTTTCTGTTTCCTCCTCTTTATCCCCATGGCTTCCTTTGTGGTAGATTGAATTTTTGGCTCCAGCTCTTCGCTACTTTGTGATAGAATTACTTGCACACTCTTTCCATGGCCTGGGGTGTAAGAGTATACTTCTCCCTCCTCGATTTCTGGGTTGACCATATGACTCATTTGGGCTGATGAGATGTTATTGAAATGGTGCAAGTAGAGGCTTGTGATGTTCTTGTGCAATTGAGTTTGCTCTTTCAGCACTGCAGTGATACACCATGAGAAGATTATGGGCCACGTAGATGTTGCCACTTCAGACTGGACCCCAGAAGAAACATGTGAAATCAACCTGGCCATGCCCAGCCAACCTGTACCCTAAAGCAGTGTCACTCACCTGAGCCCAGCCTAGATCAGCCATAATCAACCTACAGACCTATAATCATATGAATAAATACTTATTATTTTAAGCCACTGTGTTTGGGGTTGGTTTGTTATGCAGCATTACCACAGCATCAGCTGACTGATACAATGTCACTAATTCAAGTTTTCTACTATCACTTCTTTCATGTTGAACTGCTGTACAGACTGTTAGACAATCCCAATCATCACTGTAAACCAGGAAGACTGCCCCTCAGAGTTGTTTGACATTTCTTCCAGAAGGCTTATTCTTTCATTCATTCATTTGTTCATACAATCAATAAATGGTTACTTGTGCTAAGCCTTAGCAAGGGCACTGGGGTCAAGGAAAGTGTGGCTATAAATTAGAACAAGACACATTCCATCTTTTCAAGTGAGAGTGAAAGATGTGTATGCAAATAATGACATCCCAAGGTACCTGCCATATTTCTTATCCTAAAGTAAACCAAGTGGAGGTAAAATAATCATTCTTGCAAATGCCTTTGTTTATACTTAAAAGCAATTATCTGTGGATGTTTTAAAAAATAAAATCTATAGTAATTATGAGCTTGCCTTTTTCTTTTTCACATATCACATGAGCCAGTGAGGAAGTGGAATGCAAGACGGTCTTACCATATGTCAATATCAAATACATTTTCCTTTAAAGTGTGCTTTGTGCATCCTTCTGGAAGATGGGGAATGAAATGCACTTGTAAACAGGCAGAAATGATTCATGGGATCATGATTGCTTTTCATCAGCTGCATCAATTATATACAGCGACGGGACTTGGTGAAATACATTTACAACTTGTTTAAAACACTCCTTGAAACAATTCAGACCTTGTTAAGTCCTGGTGTGCTCAGCCAAGCATGGCTGGGCTGGCAGTCCACAGAACTTGGTCCGAGCTGAACAAGCTCAAGCTGAGTTTGGCCAAGAGAAATGAAGTGCCAGGGTGAAGACTCCTTCCGATCTCTCTTTCCGTTGTCATGAGAAGGAGGACAGAGAAGCCAGATACGGGATGAGTACAGATTTTTACTAGATTGTCAGGAAACCATCCAAATAATCATCAAGCCGATTAACGATACTATGCCAGGTGATGGGGATACAGGTATACAAGTAAAACGTAAATACATGGTCCTGCCCTCAGGTTGCTTATGGTCTCGTAGAAAATAAACATAACATCGCCAGCTCCTTCATCTACTAACTAGGTGATCTTTAAAAAAAGTGCTTAACTTCCCTGTTTCTCAAGTCCCTCATTCATAAGGCTACATTAATAGTAATAACTACAGGGGCCGGCCCGGTGGCGCACTGGATAGTGCGCCGCTTGGGAGGCACGGCGGCGCTCCCGCCCGAGGGTTCAGATCCCACATACAGACCGGTTCCCGCTCACTGGTTGCACGAGGCGCGGGAGCAACACCGAGGGGTGCAATCCCGTTGCCGGTCCTCGGGCCGGGACGGGGGCAACACTGAGTGTTGCGATCCGATGCCGGACACGGAAAAAGACAAAAGACGAAAAAAAAAAAAATAGTAATAACTACAGGGGCCGGCCCGGTGGCGCACTGGATAGTGCGCCGCTTGGGAGGCACGGCGGCGCTCCCGCCCGAGGGTTCAGATCCCACATACAGACCGGTTCCCGCTCACTGGTTGCACGAGGCGCGGGAGCAACACCGAGGGGTGCAATCCCGTTGCCGGTCCTCGGGCCGGGACGGGGGCAACACTGAGTGTTGCGATCCGATGCCGGACACGGAAAAAGACAAAAGACAAAAAAAAAAAAAAAAATAGTAATAACTACAACATAGGAACATTGTGAGAATTAAATACATTAATACATGTTATGGCTGATACAGCTAGTTGCCGACACAATATCCATGACACCACTGGGGTAGGAATGCACCCTGACAAAATGCTTACCTCCCCAGACCCCCTTGCTGAGAAGAGTGGCCACGTGTCTCAGTTCTGGGCAGTGAGAAGCAGGTAGAAGTCTTGTTGAGGGCATCCCTTCCTGAATAGAAGGACAAAGGTGCATGAAAGCAACTTTGTCTTTATCTGCTGGCCAGAAACACACACGGAAGAGCCAGCCAACGTGAGACCACGAGGGTGAAACCACATGCTCGGGCTGATGGAGTGGGAAGCTGGAAAGGACTTGACTCCCAAATGACATCCTTGGACACCTGTGTAAAGTCTATTCCACTTACTTCCCGATTTTTGTCATGGGAGGAATAGTTCTTGCTCAAGCCACTTTCTTGCTTAAGCTCCTCTTTGGGGGCAGGTGCATTTCCTGTACTAAACAGGTAGACACATCCCTAAATGAGAACATGTGAAGAGCCCGGCATGCAGAGAGCACTCAGTAAGTACCACTGGCGATGCTGGTGTTGTGACCAGGCAGTGTGATGAGGGGAACATAGCAGGCTGTCAGACCACTTAGGAGGAATTCTAATCCATATCAGATGGAAAATTCTTGGAGAAAGAGACATCCAAGCAGAGATATCTGCAATGTCACGGGGGGTGGGTGCTGTCAATTCTAACTTTTAAATGTCTTTTCAAATTGTCCCTCCTCTCATCCCCACTGTCCCCCCATTTCACAGAAGCTCCACCTTGTATGTTCCAATAGGCTCTCAACAGGCCTCCTACATTCAGTCTTACCCAGACCGTCTTCCATTCTTGTTTACAGAGAAATGCTCCTAAAAGAGGACTGATCATATCACACCTCCAGGTGAAAATTCCTGAGAGTGACCCCTCAACTTCACAGAACTTCTCAAAGTCTCCATTAAAGGGCCCCTCAGCAACAAATCTGCATCTCCAAGGGGGCTGCAGCAAGGTACAAAATTTATTTGAACTTTTCCAATCCAATCCTAAAACATTATGTAATTTTTGTTTTTATTTTGTAATATATGAGTATTCTTGTCGGTTTTAATACGAAAATGTTTTCACTTACTTCCTAGTAAGCTTAATTCATGTTCCAGGAAAACGGGCAATCTTTAACCAGTGGTTCTGGACACTGTCCTGCATACTGCTCTGTCCCTCAGAGGGCATGCCAGAGCTCCCTGTCTGGCACCACAGTGGTACCTACTTGTCCTCCCGTGATACCTCCTTACCCTTCCACATGCCAAGCCTTCCTCACCGAATGTCCTTTTTCCCTGGCTGTTTGGCCATCTCCTATGCATGTCCCCATGTTACAGCAGCCACCACATCACAGTTCGAGCATTGGTTAAAGAGTCTCCAATCTCTTATTGTGAATCTTTCAAGGGCAAGGGCTGAATTTGATTCATCACTGAAAGCTTTCTATTTACTATGTGTAACAAATTACCCCAAAACCTAGAGGCTTCAAAACTATAATTCTATTCTGCTTACAACTACGTGGGTCAAGAATTCAGGAAGGGCTCAGCTGAGCAGTCTCTCATGCAGTTTGTGGTCACATAACAATTGGGGCTGCAGTCATCTGAAGTAAAGGCTCAACTGGGCTGGAAAGTCCAGGGTGACTCCCTCACATGGCTGGCAGTCAACGGTGGCTGTCAGCTGGGAGTGCAGAAGGTGTGGTTGACTAGATTGGAGCATCCAACCACATCCCAATGGTTACAAGTGAGTCACAGGCCAACACGGGTCCAGCAGTGGAGAATTTAGACTCCTCTTCTTGAAGGAGTCACATTATAGAAGACCCTGTGGGGTGGAAGCCGTTGTCGCAGTTCTCTTTGGAAAATGCTGCCCGCCATTGTAAGCATCCCAGCATTTAACCCAGTGCGTGGTAAATAGATGGTATCCACATGTTCTGAGAATTGCCACCATTGCCAGGATGAGATTTTCACGTGGAAGGCAAGTAAAATCTCTCTTTTCCAAAACCTTCTCTCTAGGACCCACTCTGCTTCTCCCCACCTGAGGATGACGGTAGAGGCCGAGAGAGGCAGAAAGACCAAAAGATGGAGGGGTGTGGGGTGGAAGATTTTCAGCTCCTGGGAAGGTGAGAAATAAATTCCTCTAGCTTGGTATTTCCTACTCCCACCAAGCTCCAGGTTTTCTTCCCCACCCCAGATAGGAAATGGAGTGGTTGGGATTCATTTTGAACACAGATTAATAGTCAGTGAAAGAAATGTAAATCAAGCTTGGTTTCCATGTTCGCCCCCTGGAATCAGTCCAGTCCCCCTCCCTCAGGGTCTCAGCGCCCCCACACCCCCACCATGTGGACAAAGAGGGCTTTTGGCCAGCTTGTCCCTTGGAGTCCTTCCTGCAGTTAAACTCTGTGACTTCATACCAGCCACCCCCATCCAACCTAGCACAGCGTTGGCCACCCGGGAAGAGGCAGCCTGTCATTCAGAGAGCTCTCCTCTCCAAAATCTAATATCCCCTCATCTCCCATTATGAGTTCAGTTATGGGAGCCTTCATAGCAGGTGTCATTAAATAGACATTAAGACCCAACAGGGCATGTTTTACGGGACCATTACCATATGCCTGATGTTTGCTGTGACAAATGGAGATCCAGTCAACCACACCATGTGATAATGGGTCGGGAAACACCCCCTGGGGTGAGGTAATGCGATTAGAAGACGACGCTCTCATTGTTTAATGCCATCCATCTGAAGGGGACTGATTCCTCTCTGCTGACTTGCCTTGAAGTCAGGCTTCACCTTCTTCTTCCTGGGTCCATCAGCCACTTGGGCCGGGAGAGAGTGAGACCACCATCTGGCTAACATGGCCAGCTTAAGCATGTCCCAAGGAAGCTTGCATTGTGATTTAAAGACAGGGCTGTGCTGCCTCAATTTCCCCTAGGATGATGCATCTCTGAGAGCCAGAGGCCAAGCAGTAACAGTGAGCTGGGCTACTTCATCCTTCTCATCATCTGAGTAGGAAGTCAGCCCTGTCCAGGCTCAAAAAGGTCACCTTCATTTCAATGTCACATTGCATCAGGTGCCCAGCCTCACAAGTGACCAGGCAGTGCAGAAGTGCTGTCTTAGCTGGAGCTCTCTGTGATCTGCAGGCAGCATGGCTTGGGGAGTGAGCATGCGCTTTGAGTTCTAACTTCCCTGCGTTTGAATCCCAGCTCAGCCCCTTGATTTCACTAACACTCTCTCTTCTCATCTCCCTTGCAAAGATATTATGAGGATTACATGAGATGACTTGCATGAAGTATTTAGCACAGGGCCTAATTCAGCAAACCCTAAATTAGGGTTTTCCTAATCCTCCCCATTTTTTTTTACTCTGCATCTCTAGTCCTTGGCCTTTCAAGGAGTTAAGGGTCTGAGGTCCTAGAGTCTGGCATCCTCCTGAGCTTGCTGCTCCCTGAGGAGTGGAGCTGCCAAGCCAGGCCACCTCAGCTGATGACTGTCACTGCCTCATACTCCACACTTTCCAGAATCTCTGGTGTCTGCTTCCTATGAACACACCTAGATGACAGAGCATTGCTGGGGACAGTCCTACACCTGGAAACCTGCTGACTGAGCAAGACTCCCACTTCTCCCACTGACAGGTCCAGCTCTCAGCTGGAGCCTGGTGATGTTCCTGGCAGATGCCCTACCTGACCCCAAAGCCCTTGACTCACTGATGGAAATTAACTCAGTGTCCCTTAACCTCACCTCGTGTCTGGCCCTTCCATTGGCACCCTCCAACTCTGCCCTCGCGCCGGCTCCACAACCCTCTCCCTAGTTGCCCGAGACACCCCTGGTTGCTGACCAGCACATGGGCTGTCCTCCATCCCAAAGGAACCCTCCTCGGCCAGCTGCCATTCCATCCCGCAGCGTGCAGACACTTCACTGCCTCCACTCCCTCTCAGCCCATTTACTCCTTCGTTCAATGAAACCATGGTTTCACCCCCCAGCACTGCACTAGGACTGCTTTCCCCCTCTCATGTTCTTATATCCAACAGCCAAGCCGAACCACATTTTCCCTGCCCCTGTCCATCCGTGAGCCCTGGCAGTGCTGGACAGCGTCCACCTCCTCCACTGCCTTTGAGTTCTGCATCGCCAAAGACTGGTTGTCTTCTGACCTGTCTTCAAGACTGCCTGTTTCCCTCACCAGCTCTTCCTCCTCCCCTGGGCACCTAAGCCTAGATACTCCCCAAATTTCCATTCTCACAGCTCTCGCTGCTTTCTCTAAATCCCCGCATCACTTGCATCTGTTCCCACAGCCTGACCGTCGTTCTGGGCTGCTCGGTTCCTACCCTCTTCCCACCCTGACCTCCTTCTTCAACTCCAATCTCACACTCCCAACGGCCTTCAGAACCGGGTGTCACCGGCACCCCAGAGTCTGCATGTCCCTCACCTCACTTCTTCTCGACACCTGCTCTCTCCCAAGACTCATGTGCATGAGGCTACCATCTGTCCCAGCTAAGGGGCCAATGCCAGGACAGCTCCTCGGCCCCCACCCCTCCTTGCCTCTCCTGCATTCTTTCATTGCTGCCTCCACTGTCAGGGCCTCTCTTCTGAGCCCTGTCCTGGGCCACTCCATGCAGTGACATGCAGGGGAACCAGTGCCTTCCAGGAGGACGAACTCAGGGTTGTCCTTGGGTATTTTCCAAGCTTCTTCAGCCTCACCTTTCCTAACCCCTCCCAGGCCAGATTCTTCTGCAGCACTGGAGAGCATCCCCATGCCTCACCTCAGCCTTCCAGGCTCTGCAGGATCTGGCTCCCACCTGCCTTGTCAACACTATCTTGCCTTTCTCTTTCTGGAAATTTCCAGATCCAGCCATACTACTTATCCAGGTCCTCAAAAGAGCCCATTTTATGCCCATCTCAGGGCCTTCTCGCAGGTCGTTCTCTTTCTTGAGATCCTCCCCATCCCCACCCACCACCCCTTCTGCATCTGGCCAACTCTCACTCCCCTTCCTCAGCCAGGGTCTCTCCATCTAAATTAGGTCCCCTCGGTCATTCCCCACAGTAGCACCAGACTTTGTCCTTCATTGCACGTGTCACAATTTACATTACATGCTCACATGTTCGTTTACTTAATGCCAGTCTCCCACACTTGACTATAACCTCCACGAGGTCAGGAACAAGGTCATGTTCATGCTGGAATCCCGGTGCCTTACACAGAACCTGGGACACGGTGGGCATTGCAGAAATGCTTATGGATGAATGAAGTCATGAATGAAAGGACCCATAAAATTGGTTGACCTCAACCGTACCATTTTAGGAGGAGAACTTTTACCCCCATGGATGTTCTCTGTGGAATTTCCCTACACTGCTCAACCCCACAGGCTCTGGTGTGAGACGACGTGGGTGCAAATCCCAGCCCTTCCCCTTATCATCCGGGTGACCCGAAGGGTCTTAACCTTTCCAACTCTCTGTTTAAAAGGGGTCTGCTAACAATGGCCCCAAGTACCTGTGGTATGAATTCCTGCTCTATTACTGCCACAGAGATTTTTGGTTTTGTTCTTGTTTTTCTCCTTATGATTTTTATTTATTTATTTATTTATTTATTTATTTATTTATTTATTATTAGCATGTTCACTGTTACAAATCATACTTATTCTTGATGACCCTTATCCAAGCCTCCCTCACCCTATGATTTTTTTTTAATTGAGGAAAAATGTATATGACATAAAATCAACCATTTTGAAGTGTACAATTCACTGGCATTTAGTCCATTTCACAATGTGCAACCAACACTTCTATCTAGTTCTAAAACATTTCCATCACCCCAAAAGAAAACTCGATATCGATTAAGCAATGAGAGATGATTTCTAAAACTTTTTATCTTAATATGATTTTAGATTTACAGAAAAGCTGCAAAGATTATGCAGAGAGCTCCCTTCGCCCAGCTTCCCTGGTGTTAATAATGCCGCATGTAATCTGAGAACACTGATCAAAACCGGGACATGAACATTGGTACAATCCTATTAACTGAAATACAGACTTTTATTTGGATTTCCCCTGTGTTCCATTCACATCCTTTTTCTGCTCCACTATCAAATCCTCAGCGATGCATTTGGAGAGACTGCTTTTGAATCTGAAAAGTCAAAAATCAAGTCTATACACCTTGGGCTCAGAATCGATTCTTAGTGCAGGTTTTGCATAATTCCCTCCCTTAGGTCCTCTGTGACTAACCCTGACCCAAGAAGAGATTTCCATTGCACCCCTCGGCTGTGAATCCTTCATGTGTCACCAAGGCCCCTTGCACGAGCAGAGTGCAGTGTGTTCTTTAGGAATCACACCTCATTCAGAGTCCCCAGTGGGGTCGTGTTTCCCCTGACCTCACTCCTGGTCCCTTCCCAGCCTGCACTTCTCTCCCTTCCTCTGAGTCTCAGCGTGGAGACACAAGGTCACACAATGTGAGGGGCCCCGAGGTGTGTATCCCACTCATGCACCCTGTCCACTGAGGCTCGTCAACCATCTTGCTCCACACCCTCTTCCCCTGAGATTCAAACTTGGGAGCCAGCCACTTTCTGGACCATCGCATGCATGGGAGACAGCTCTCAAGGAGCTTGCACCAGCATTTAAATGCTGCAGCTCAAAACTGAAGCGTGTCACGTCCATACAGGAAGTAGCCACACAGATGCACCCAACCAAATGGAGCCAGGAAGTGCAACCCTCCCACGTGCTCAGGAGTGGGGAGAACTGGACTGTTGTGCAGGCAGCACCAAAGACTCTCAAGGATGGTATTGAAAGGCAGGCCCACCCACAAACCTGCCTCCCCAAATGCAGGCCGGTGATTTGGGCTCTGAGGTGTCTGTGTGTCTACTTGGGGTTCCAGGGATGCTCCCAGGATGGGTGGGTGGCTGGGCCAGTCAGGCAAGAGGGAGGAGGCAGGGCCAGGGCTGACCCCAGATGCCTAGCCTGAAACAAGGGGTTATAAACAGTATCAAATAACCAAGATCCAAAGCACCAAATGAAACCATGAAGCATCTGTCGCTCTACTAGGATAGGGTATGGCTATACCATTCATGCAATTCCTTCTGCAGATAATTACCAAGTTCCTATTGCATGCTAGGCCCTGAGTCTCCTAGAGTCATCTAAGATTTACTGAGGATCTCTGCTTGGTGCTTTCACATTTATAATCCTATTCAAGGATGTAGGCCTTAGTATCTGTAGTGGGTTGAATGGTGGCCCCCAGAAAGATAGGTTCACATTCTAACCCCCAGAACCTGTGAATGTGACCTTATATGGAAAAAAGGGGGAGGATGGGGTCTAGGCAGAGGCAATTAAATTAAGGATCTCAACATAAGATTAGATCATTATCTCTAAAGCCAATGACAAAGGCAAGGACTTCTCGGCTTCAACATTACTGACATTTTGGAATGGATGATTCTTGGTTTCAGGTACTGTCCTGTGCTCTGTGGGATTTTAACATCCCTGGCCTCTACTCACTAGATGCTATTATTACCCCCTTCTACCCGGTTCTGCCAATCAAAAGTCTCCAAACATTGCCAAGCACTCCCTGGGGGGCAAAATCGCCCTTGGCTGAGAACCACTGCCTTAGACCTAGAAAGGGCCAGGCCTTTGGGACTTGGGCCTTTTTATGAGCATCTGGGCTTGCGGCTGGGTTTTGGATGCAGGTCTAGTTTTCATCTCTAAAGCTGTGGAGCTGTTAGGCAGATGACTCTTAGTAAAGGGCTCAAAGACCTCCAATCTCTGGAGGAAGGGAGGCAGCACATTAAGCAAATGGATATTGGTATTGGAGACACTTGTGTTGGAGTCCTGGCTCTATTATTTAACTTTTCTGAACCTCCATTTCCATACATATAAAGTGGAAATAATAATAATATCAACCTCACCTAGTAAATTATAGACATTAAATGAAATATTAGACGCAAAGAGATCAGCACAATGCTAGGCACAGAGTCAACATTCAGTCAATGTCGGTTATTATTATTTTCACTATGACTGTTACCTCACTCTGGTGAGCTGACCCATAAAGAGATACAAAAGGAAAGCATCCACTCTTAATGGCTGCAAAGTCCCCAAATCAAATCAGGGCATGTTTGATGGCCGCCATCAAATAAAACATACATGCCCATAATGAGGGTGGGAGCCAGGGTGTGTATAACACAATTTAAAGGAATGTCTCTGCCAAGGCAGGAGGAAATTGTGAGAGATTTACATTGATGTGACAGAGGTTCCCGAAAGCTGCAGTTCTCCCATAGCTTGAAATGATGATATTTGCTGTTGGCAGACGTAGTAGCTGAATTGGAAAAAGAGAGACCGCACTCGCAGATTGTCACTTCATTTTATTCTTGTGTGGCTGCTGTCCAAGGTCTGAAGTGAGAGCCCCTCCACCGAGGCAGCTCCTGGGATCGGGATCCTTCTCCATTTCCTCCTCTTCTGCTTTTGTTCCCTCAGCTGCCAGAGGCCTAAGGAAGGGGTAGAGGAGAGAGCTAAGGACTAGGAGTCAGGATGTCTCAGTTTGAATCCTGGTTCCACAGCTTGCTGGCTGTGTGACCTTGGGCCAGGCACCAGCCCCTCTAGCTCTCTCCTCTCATCTGTTGGGAGGAGCAGAAAGGCATAGTGCTTACACCTGGTGATGAAGCTCACAGCGCTCTTTCGTGCACCTGGTGCTTCTAACCTTGCTCTCCAAAGGCTGCCTGCTACCCTCGTGGCCCCAGGACTGGTCACAGGTTGTGGTCACCTCGGTAAGGCTCCAAGTTCACAGTGTCATCTTGGAAGGAGGAAGAAACATTAGGCCCATGATGCTGCTAAAATTAAGAGAGTATATTTCATCAAAGAACTAACTTGGCAGTAATGTTGAAAAGCAGGGCTCCATGAAGTTGCTTATACCACCTTTATGAAAATTATAGTAACAGCAACAACATATGGCATTACCATTTGTTAAGTATTGTACTCCAGGGTCCACATGAATTATCAAATCCTCAGAATAACACTCTGAGGGAGGCGCTCTGAGTATTCCCATCTTACAGAAGAAATAGAAGCTTAGAGAGGTAAAATAACCTGCCCAAAACCAAGCAGCTCATCAGGACCACCCTGTATGGTCGTTCAGGACCACTGCACAAGGAAGCCCCACCTAAGAGGATGACATTTGCATTATAGACAAATACTAAATGATATGCCAGCATGCCATGGGCACAGAGCTTCCAGGCCTCTCAGGTATGTCCTAGAGTGGCCAGTCCTTTGTAAGCCCACCAAGACACCCATGACCTGGCCTCCACCGAGGAGCACAGGAACTCATACACTCACTGATGCAGGCAAGAGCATAGCTGCACTAGGTTCTGACCATGCCCCCAAGCATCCCCTGATGTACTTCTCACATTGCTCTGGCTCTCGGTGGCTGATTCCCATCCTACACCAGACCGAGTCTGTTATGATTGCCTTGTAGAGGTGACGGGGCAGGTGCACACTGGTGTTCACGGGATTGTGAGCCTGAGAGAGCAGGGCTGTCTGTGCACGTGAGGCCGAGGCCTGATTCCTAGCCAGATAGTATCTTACCCTGGGTTCCCCAAAAAGCAGAGCCAAAGAAGAGGCTTCTGTGTGAGCATTTTATTCAGGAGTGTGATCCTAGGCAGTGGACGGGAGGCATGGGGAGTTGTAGTGGTTTCCTATGGCTGCTGTACCAAACTCCCAGAAACTTGGTGACTTAGAACAACACACATTTGCTCTCTTACAGTTCGCTGACAATCAGAAGTCCGAACTTAATTTCACTGGGAAGAAATCCAGGTGCTGGCAAGGTCTCACACTCTCTGGAGTCTGTAAGGGAGAATCCATTTCCTTGCCTTTTCCAGCTTCTAGAACTACATTCCTTGCATTTCTTGGCTTGTGGCCCTTTTGTCCATCTTCAAAACCAATGGCATATGATCTTGCTTCAGTTATCACATTGCCCTCTTCTATAACCAAATCTCCCTCTGCCTTCCCCTTATAAGGACGCTTGTGATTATGTCTAGAACCCACCCAGATAATCCAGAATAATCTCCCCATCTTAAGATCCTTAACTCAATCACATTGGCAAAACCCCACCTGCCATAAGACAACCATCACAGGTTCCAGTGATGACGATCTGGGTATCTCTGGGGGCCATTATTCAGTCTCCCCAGGAGTAAAGATGAGAAGGAGGGAGAGCCATGGGAAAGACGTATAAGGTGCCTTCATTTGAACTTCCACACTCGGGCCCATGCTGCTCCTGCCCCCCAAATTCATGACTCTGTTTCATTTTAGGACCACCTCCCTCCTATGCTTCTGGGCATGGAGTGTTCATGCCCCGACTCTCAGAAGCCCCCTCAAGGGTTCCAGCATGACTTTGCTCCACCCACCCCCACCTGGTGGGTGCCTATCCTGGCCAGCCCTGCAGGTCTTCAGTCTGCCCCTCGCTCTTGCACAGCAACAAGATTCAGGTATTTTCAGCAAGTTCTTCATAGGGAAGTTTCTAATTCCTCCTGGACAGGCTGAGCCTTGACCCTACCAGTCCCAGGCACAATCCTGACCCTGGTCTGGACCTTGATCTTTGTCTGAGTTTCAGTTCAGTCCCAGACTTAGCCCAATGCTCATCCCAGGCTAAGCTTTTCAACTCTGCCCCAAAGGTGTCTTTACCCTGCACTGAGTTCTGACCCCTGTCCCAGGCCGAGCTCCAAATGATCCTAGATTGTCTCCCAACCTAAAGCAGTCCACAAATGGAAATTTTTAGTTTAAACAGGAAAATTGATAGAGAAAGTGAATGGTGTAGTTCAGCCTTCACACTCTGAGAGTTCAGCTTCCATATCACGTGCCTGGGTGGGTCGGTTTAGCGAGAGCATCAGGGTCACAGTAGAAAGATCACCTTGCTTGGGCCCTGATCCAAGCTAGGTCACCTTTGGCTAAGTTCTAAAAGACACTTTTCTGGGCCTCAGTTTCCTTTTCTTACCATGGAAGATATTATAAGGGCTCTGCAACCTTGTGCCTGGGAGTCCTTTGTGCATTGTGGGATAATGTAGGGTTTCACTTTCAAGGGTACTTATGGACTGATCGTCATGCCCCTCTCCTGACAGAAAGGGCAGTTCTTCTGCCAACACTGCAGAGACGCTGGGCTTTCCCCAAGATCCGACCTGCCGACAATATGTTTGAACAAGGCTCCTACAAGCCCTGGCCCTGCTGCCATCAGCCGACCTAGTTTCATTTCAGTTCCCTTAAAAGAGAACTTTATCCCAGTTCGCTCTGACAAATGTGTTTCTTTATTAGGGTGAACCCAGCCCTTGGAGGCAGCAGAGCAGGTCACGTGCTGGCAAGGTTTCCATGGAAATTATTCACTTTTATTGAATTATTCATTTGCGCTGTCCACCTAGAACGTGCCCCCAGGCTCACAGCTGTGACAGACGGACACTGAGACAGAGAGGCATGTGGCCAAAGGCCCCTCCACACATTGGCAGCTCTGCCTGAGAGCCACCCCATGACAGGGACAAGGCTGAGAACTTTAGGTCAAGGGCCCCAGAGTCCCTCCCCCTTTCAGATCCAGGGGACAGTGGGTGTACAGTGATTTAGTGTGCAGAACCTGGCTCCAAACTGCTGGTGTTCAAGTCTCCTCTCTCCCTCTTCCCCTCTTTCCTCCACTGAGAAGTGTCAATAGAAAGGTGCCCACCTCACAGGGCTGTTATTAAATTTCAGACTTAAAAAATATGTAAAATGCTAATAATAACTTTGGCTTTAATTTTCTTACAAACTGTGTAATTATGGACCTTCTCCTTCTGTAAAATGAAAACACCAGACCAAACAACCTCAAAGTGTCCAACTCTGATATTCCCTCCATTGACAGTACAACCAAATGGCATCTTCTTGCCTCAACTGTCAAGTTTTTCAGACACACAAAATCCCTTTCCCACAGCAGACTTTGCCCTCTTCCCAGCGGCAGTCACAGGTCACAGTTATAAAGCAAATATGTGTTAAAGACCAAACAGGCCCAGTTCCAATTTCAAATTCAGGGGAAAGACTGGTCCCGCGATCCTTTGGCTCTCCCAGGCTAAGGGGTGTAGATGCTGCTTCACCCACAGTCTGATGGATCAGGTAACTTTTACTAAAATCACCATCACCACCTGCAGCCTGCAGGGATCACTGCGGCTTGCTGGTACTGCCTTCAAACAACTGAGTCTCAGGAAGACGGGGGGG